>NW_008580239.1:0-19463 GCF_000520115.1 Aphanomyces invadans | reverse complement strand
GAAAAATGTTCAAAATTGATCGAGATCGAAACGAATTATCCATTTGTTGCAAACTTTATTGGTCGGAGGTAGTATTTGAAAATTGTGAGAGGCAGTTTTTCCACACATTTCGTTCACAGTACATAGTGCAGAACACTCGGGCACTCCTTTGTTTTGTATGAACCCTAATAAGAACGGTTTCCTGTCCAGCAGCGAGCGACGACAGTGTATTGCCTTGGAAATTGCGACACCTGAGCGTTGCGGGGACCGTGTGTATAGTTTCCTGAAGGCGGTGCCTTGGCGAGGAGTGAGCCCCAATCGTGCGTGTCACCAAACGCCCAATCTGTTCCTCTAGTCAGGAAAAGCAGTACTGATCTCCCCCCCTAATCGAAACGGTCCACTTTATGCTATTTGTACAATCTATAAAACATTGGAGGTATAAACTATTGAAATACACAGCACAACCATTTGAATTTCAAACGTAATTCGAAATATAATATTATAATATTTCAAGTTATATTCACTTTGACCCGTTTCGTTTGGGGGGGGAGATCAGTAGGTAGGACATACCACCAGTGACACTCTCTAAAGTACGTGTCCAACGAAGATTGTCGCAATATCCGAACTGTTGGAACAAGTTTGAATTCACACTTGACAAGAATCGGGTTTTGAGAGGCACATACATTCTGTACGAATTGACTCGAAATTTCAGTTCGTGTCGAGTGACGACGAAGATGAGCACGTTGCTGCTCGCCGACAAGGAACGGAACAAGCGCGTGAACAAGGTCGAGAAGCTCCATCAGAAAGCCATCTACCTCTCGAAGAAGATCGACAAAGCGCAGTGGAAGCAAGTCGTGTTCGGAAATGACAGTGAAAAACTACGGGAGTGGCAGAAGGAGGAAGCTTCGATCAACACCAAGATTGCCAATGTACGTGCAGACATGCTCAAGAAGATCCAGAATCCACTTGAGCTGTTTCCAGCCGTTCAAGTGGCATGGCATGCGGCGAAGTTCGGTCTCCTCCACCTGCTTCAGGCACACGTCCGCACCCCCGGCGCATTGGAATACCGCGAAGTGTCGTCGCAGACCACCGTTTTGCATGTTGCAGCCTACTTCGGAAATTTGGATTGCGTACAATTCCTTGCTCAAGCCAATGCCGATGTGAACGCAACGAACTCTCACGGCTCAACGCCCCTGCATTGCGCAGCAGAACAGCACCATGCAGAAGTGGTTGCATTTCTATTGTCGCTTCCGCAAGTGGACCCATACCTCCGCAACACGGCGGGACTCCTTCCCACGCACATCGTGCGCAAAGGTGCGAGTCTCTTGGGGGACAAGTACGGCCGATTTGCCAAGTGCAGCCGGGCGTTGGACGCTGTAGGTTTTGATTCTGTTCCATCTTGATTGGCCGCTACTCATCCGAGAATTGCGTAGAGATGCGCCGTGATCCATGGCTGGTTATTCGAAAGCCGCCGCGACACCCTGCTCAACCGCCTCGTGCTCGAGAACGTCGGTCTAAAGGCCCACTCGTGGCACCAACGGTAAAGACTTCCTCCATGGGGACGGTGCCCTTTTCACGCCATGCCGTTAGATACGTCTATGTACTCCGCACCAATACAGCATCCACAGAGCTCGAATTCGTCGCGTACGAAACCACCGCGCCCAGCGCATGCCCTGCCGTTCCATTGTACGTCGACGTGCCTGAAATGCATCTGAGATAGTGATTAGATGGGTGGCCGTGTACCACATGGGCGATCCAATCACTTCCCCCATTCCCAAACGAAACCTCAGCAACAAGCCCCACACGTTCTCGTTCGACGGGCTCCAAACGTTCCCTGCTGTCGGTGCTGCCCACATCCACACGAAAACAACTTTTGAGTTCGCTGCGCTCAGCGAAGAAGGGTTCTCGACATGGATGCAGTTCTTTGAGCATGCTTTCATCGACGCCTCCGTCGTAAGTTTGTGCAAACTGTGATCCTTTTGACGATTAGGCAAATGCCATGGTAGATGGCGCTTCCGGCGACCACGAGACCATCCACTGCCCAGACAGACAGGCCGTTGTCATCCTCCCTTGCCCGCCTTTCAAGAGCCCCATCAGCCCCCGTTGAAGAGCAGGTCGACCAATTGTTCTCTTCAACCACTGTCACCCAACAAGTTCCGTACGAGGAATTGTTTCCATCCACGACCGTGGTCCTCCCAGTGGCCAAGACCCTGACAGTCGTGCCTCCATCACCCACCGCCACTTCTTTCACTCCTTCCGCCCCCGACCTCACCGCGTCCTTGCTCATCGCTACCGCCGCCCCAGCCGCGCCACACGCAAACGAGTGTGTCGTGTGCTTCGACAACCCCAAGGAAGGCGTGTGCGTCCCGTGCGGCCACCACGCCGTTTGCATGACGTGTGCTGGCAGACTCCTGAATCAACCATCCAAGACCTGCCCCGTTTGCCGGGGCGACGTCCGCGAAATCATCCGCATGTATCGCTGTTAACGAGCTAATCGAACCAAACCCTCGTGTCGCATGCTTGTCCCACTCGCCAAAAGTCCGTTGGCATCGTCGAAGCCGTTGCCGGTCGGTTCTGCGACTGGAGCTAGCCTACGCACTTGCATATCGTCCATGCTGATCCCTCCCGTCACGACCATGGCGTCATCTCCGAGGCAAGAGCCCGACGACGAG
The DNA here is from genome assembly GCF_000520115.1 of Aphanomyces invadans. NCBI lineage: Eukaryota > Oomycota > Saprolegniomycetes > Saprolegniales > Verrucalvaceae > Aphanomyces > Aphanomyces invadans. Next base: position 16,812 of record NW_008580239.1, on the reverse strand, counting down.
CCCCCGATGGACCCCGAATCGTGGGGAATGCCCCTCATTCCAAACGCCGAAGTCCCCCAAAATGTTGTTGACGCCATGAAGGTGGCAGGAGCGACCTATTCCACCATGTCAGACGGTGGGCTGTGCATGATAGAAGTGCGGCATGGAGATCATGCGTGGGAAGTGTACGAGAAGTGGCTAAACTTGTTTGACGGGGGAACGATGTTGGTGTGTGCCTCCTTCCGCCCCACCGTAGACGAGTTCGACGTGTGCCCGTCGCGGGAGAAGGGATCCCATATCACTTGGGAAGTCAACTCGATTGTGCACCACTTTTCAGGACTTACCATGGACAACTTGCCCGTGGGGCAAAGAATTCCTGCACCCACCGCCGACACCCTGGTGATTGAGAAGATGCGCGACCCCCGAGTGGCGCTCGATCCGTTGATCGAATGCCTCCGAGATCCCCCCGATACGTACGAAACTCTCCATGGATTGCCCGCTGGATCCTACCTGTGCGATCTCCAGCATATTTGGACTGGCACCATCGTTATGATGGCCATTTTCAAGTAATATTCCATTTCATTTGTCGTGTTAACCAAACTCTGGGCATTGTGGCGTCGGGAAGTGCGTGGACGGCCCATCCAATTTGGCGCGGCATGGGGACATCACAGCTCCTTTCATATGAACCCCGAAACCCCCAATTTTGTTTCCAAACGTTTAATAAACACGTAAAGAACATTACTTCCAACAGGGAGTGAGGCGACGCTTACGCTCGCCTTGGCCATCGTCGACCAGGATGTTCTCATGGTTCAAGAAGGCGACGATGCCGAACAACTATAGCTTCGACGGTCTCAAGAGCGTGCACATGCAACTGCTGCGGCACCGCGAGCTCAGTGAAAGCGCTCTCGTCGAACTCTTGCGCGTGTCGAGCGAGTTCCTCATATACAGCGATCAGCATTCGGCGCAGCAGTTCTTCTTCGAGTACTTTTGCGAGAAGAACATGCTCGCCCTGTTCGTTCAAATTGGAGAAGCTGCGCCGCCCCATCGCGTCCAGGTGCAGCTGCTGCAGACCTTGAGCCTCCTCGTCCAGAACATCTCGACGACCACGTCATTGTACTACATCTTGTCCAACAATTACATCAATCGGCTCATGACTTGTCGGCACTTCCAACTGGATCAAGAAGATGTCAGGGACTGGTACGTAACTTTCCTCAAGGCGCTCAGTATCCGCTTGAACGTCGACACGGTCCAATTCTTCTTTAACGCTGCCACACGCACGTTTCCGCTGTACATCGAAGCGCTCAAGTTCCGCGCGTGTCCAGAGATCCAGGTCCAGATCGCCGTCAAGACCGTGCTCCTCAATGTACTGCGCGTCCCAGATGATCGCATGCGGCGCTTCCTCACGCACCGACAAAACATGCCGTACTTTATGGAGCTTGTGGACCAAAGTCAGGTGCTGGCGCTCAAGATGCAAGGGCTCCTCAATACGATGCAAAACATGAACGAAGACAAGCTGCACTACGTTATAGATGCAACGATTGACCACTGGTACTACATGCAGGACATCCTGGACGTCCCGCTCCCGGACCTGACCTTTCAACTCGGGGAATGGGTCTTTGAATCGTACCTGAAGGGGTTCGTCGCCCACAGCCTCTTGCCCAACTGCCATGCCAACGGCCAGCGCATATCGACCTTACTCGCGCTGTTCCTACTGCTCCAGTTCTTCCAGTGCATCACCCACACACCGCTACTCAACGCCGCCACCCTGATGTACCGCTCTTCATTGTGCCATGTCATCACCATTTGTTAGGCTCTTCCACCCAGACGCCCACGAGAGCTCGTACATGTCGTCGGCCCTCGGAGCTGGGGGACGCAAGCCGTCAAACGCAAGGTCGCTCTCCCGCGCCACCTCGTTCGAGTCATCGTTGAGTACGTGCTTGCATTGGAATCGTTTCCCTTGACGACCCTTCTAGGCCAAGCCAGTCCTCGGCAAGTGACGTTACCTCCGTCTCCGCCTCTTTCGGTCGATTCTCCGGCCACCCACCCCATCCCACAGTCCCTCTCTGCCGAGAGCCTCCAATTCCAGCACCAGTCAAAACAGCTCGAGTTGTCCCCCACAGCTGCCCACGCACTGAAGTCCCCCCGCTTTGTACTGCCCAAACTGCCTCCAGTTGGATTCCAGCCCCATCAATCATCGAGCCAAGACCCGACCGATCTCTCTCCATGCTCGTCCTCGTGCTATCTTGTCACGCGCTTTGCGATTGGCGAGTGGCCTCCTAGCGACGTACTTCGTCTGCCTCTCCCCGACGACGGCAACTCCCACCAGCAGTCCCTGCTGGCTCTGCTCCAGTCCAGCGACTCCCGGCTCAGTCTCGGCGCCACGGCTCTGCTCGCTGCAATTGCGTCCAACAAGAACATCGACAAGTCCCTTTTGAAGGAGTGCCACCTCAAACCCGTCCACCTCCCCACCCCAACTCGACTGTCGACGCACCACGACGAAGCGTCATCTGACGAAGACGACGACGACGCCGTATGTCAAGACGCAGTCGTGGAGCCAACTCATGACGTCGCATGGGTGGATCTGGTGCTGTCCCAGTTGGAGTCACGGCCGCGATCTCTAATCCACGTCAAAGTGTCCCTGCGCCTTTTGGAAGAACTCACCAGTCGAGGAAGTCAGCATCAGTCGCACCTCGCATTGGACCACGAGCGACGACTGCAGACATTGCGTCAAACGTGGGCGCTAGAGCTGCTGCCGTCGGTCACGGGCTCGCATGGGAACTTGGCAAGATGGGATACGCTCCTGCTTAAACTCTTGACTCCCGCGTCGGCTCCTGTGGTGGTCGAGTGGCCTCATTTGTCGCCTTTTCACGCCGAAAATGAAGGTGACCAACATGCTATCGAAAAGTACCTGGCATTGCACGTGTTCATGTCGAACCTGCAGCTCCTTCCTGCGTGGAGACCTCTCGTCGAAGCCGTTCTCGACGACCAGCAGCACGAAACCGCTGCGCTCAGGCAAGCGTTCCAAAGCCACACCCTCATGGGCATGGCCGAGATCAGCTTTCTCCCGTGCATGCTTGACACGAATCGCGACGATTGTCTCTTCTGCATCCTCAATGTCGACGCGTTTGTCCTCGTCCGACCAGGTCGAGATATGACATCCGGCGAAGTGCAGCACCTAGTACCGCTCTACCTCACAAACGCGTACTCTGACACAAGGGACCCCAACGTTGTTCATGTGTCTGTGTCCCCCAAGGCTACCGTGAGTCTGCTCTTCCAGAGCCCCGAGATGGCGCACCAAGCGCTCCTGCATCTCAACTCGATGAAGAATGTCCAAGTGGCACGAAAATGGCGCAGTATCGAAACCTTGCTGAATGGATAATTTATTATTTATGGTGGGTTTTGCATCGGCAATTCGCGCGACGGTTCGTATGAGCGTCCACCTGAAGCTCGAGGAAGCCAAGTACACGGGCCTGCTGCATCTGGCGCAGAGACGGCTGCGCAATGTTCCCACAGACCTCTTTCGCCTCAACTACTCGGCACTCTACCGCCTCGATCTCGGATTTAACCATATCCAAACGATCCCTGACGCGATCGGTCAACTGACGTCCCTCGACGCTCTTTGGCTCAACGACAACCCCATCACGTCGCTGCCGCCCTCTATCTATAAGTGCGCGAATCTCCAAGTGCTTGACGTGAATCGCACCGCTCTCACCGACCTGCCCTGCGAAATGGGTCGCCTGACACAACTGACAATCCTCGACATGGAGGACGTTCCACTACGACCGAAGCTCCTCGCGGCTGCAACTGCCGACCCCGCCAACGTCTGTGGCAAAACCCTTGCGTATCTTCATCGAAAGGATGTTCGGCGGCGTCAAAAGCAAGAACTTTACGACAAACTCAAAGACGGCGTGAGTCATACGCCCCGCACACTCGTCCGTCTCAACGAACTCGTGGCATGTTCATCGTAGCCGTATCTGGAAAGCGCTGATTCGAACGAAGGTCAAGCAATGATTCAGTCGGTGATGAAGCGCGTGCTCAAAGAGTTCCAGGTCGATTTGTAATCGCGAGGATGCGTCTCACTCTCCAAGTAGACGGAAGAGGACGTCAAGAGCCTCATCCGAAACATCGAGCGGTTGTTCCCGGCCAGCCTCATCAAAGCGCAGGATCCGACGACTGCCGCATCCGTGCGTGCCGCGTTCATGGACCTCAAGCGGGACAACGAAAAGAAGAAGCTAGCAGCCGAGCTCGAGCTCAAAATTCGAAACATCTACTTCGATTGCATCGATCCGTCCACTGTCGAACCAATGGTTGCGGTAAGTCACCGTTGCAGATGTTGCCGTCATGCGTCGTCCCCATGCCAACGAAAGCGCAGTCCATCTATTTGGAGATCAAAGCACTCAGTGACATCAAGTTCCTCATCCGTCATGCTACGGTGCTTTTCCCACCCACTGCAGACGAGGTCAACGGGGCCGACCTGCGAAAGAAGCTGGTGGGATTGCAAGAAGACATGGCGAGAGAACGCGCGGCAGCCATCGAAAAAGTGTTGCTGGCATTGACAACCATTTACTCCGACACAGACCCCGACAAGATCAAGTCACTCGTTGCGCAAGTCGCACCGCTCTTCAAGGTAAGCAAGACGCTTTGTCGTCTCGAGCGGTGTGTTCCTCTGTCTCACACCCGGTATTCCCGATATCAGAACGTGAAAGACCTGAAGGCTCTGGCCGCAGATGCTGGTTTGCACTTCCCCAGCGAGTTCCTCAACGCTTCTGCTCCAGACATTCGTTCCAGTTTCTTGCGCAAAGCCGCCGAGTCCGGCGTCCCGCCTCCCGCATCCTCCAAGTGACGCAATCAAGGTATCAAAAAGATAAAATACCCAATGGTTGTATTTTAATTTGAATTCCGATTGCCTTCATCAAAGTATGCCAGTGTGAACACAAAGATACTGTAATACAATACATTGCGGTGGTAAAAGCACTGTTTTGACCAATCAGGCACCGCCGCCAGTGCCGCCGTCTTCCTGTGTCAAACGAAGAACGAGCAGCCCATGTCGGACGAGAGCCACCCGCCGCTGTCGGGCACTGCCACAGACGCCAGCAGCACGTCGAGCAAGCCCGAGTCCGAGCAGGAGTATATTCTTAAGGTCGTCCTCATCGGAGATTCTGGCGTTGGCAAGTCCAACTTGGTCCAGCGCTTCACGAAGAACAAGTACAACGAAGCAAGCACACAAACGATCGGGTTTGAGTTCACCGCCAAGACAATTCGAGTGGGGGACCGTCGTATCAAGGCCCAAATATGGGATACCGCGGGACAAGAACGTTTCCAGTCCCTTACGGCTGCGTACTATCGAAATGCCGTTGGGGCGTTGGTGGTGTATGACATCACGGATCGCCATTCGTTCGAGCACGTGACCCACTGGCTGGCGCAGATCCGAGAACATGCGCATGAGAACGTTGTGCTCATCCTCGTAGGCAACAAATGCGACCTCGCCCATGTCCCCAACACCCGTCAAGTGTCAACTCTCGAAGCCGCGCGTTTTGCCGAGACGCACCACATGGAGTTTGTAGAAGCGTCTGCGCTGGACTCGACAAATGTCGTGGAAGCATTCAAACGCATCATCGTGCCGGTGGGTCGACTTTTGACGCCTCCGTCCTCGTCGTCCACGGGCCAGACGCCGCGATTGCCGCCTGGGTGGCGCCGCGTACTGTCCCGCACTCGACCAGGAGAGTACTCGTACGAGAACCAGTACACAAAGGAGCGACTGGCGTTCGCGCCCCAAGACCCAGCAAAGCCGTCGCAGTATAGTTTCCAAGCTGGCCATGGTAATGTCTCGGTTGGCATTCCAACCTAACCAAAAAATGTTGGAAGGTATCTACGGGAGTGTCGGCGCGACGGTGACCAAGGAAACTCTCGAGCGGCAGCATCAAAAAGCGTTCCAGGCGCAAAACCCGGCGTCGGCCAACTGTTGTGGGCTCTGCACGATCCTCTAACTTATAAAGGCACCTTTTGCAATCGCGAAACGGACCCCGTCGTATAAAGTTGTTAAATACGCCGACGGTGCAGCGATGCTGCGGTCTTCTACAGCCAGCTGTCGACGTATTCGAGCACCGCCGTGTGCTTTCTCTGACGCGCCACGTCAACCGCAGCTTGGGACCACTCTTCGCTCTTGACTCCGTGCAGCCACTTGACAATCTCGGCGTGGCCCTGTGTGACGGCGTAGTCGATCACGTTCAGGACGCTGCCTTCGTCGCACTCTTGGTACAACCACTTGACGATGTCTAGGAACCCGTTCTTGGTCGCTTCTTCGATCGCAGCCATCGTGCATCCCTCGTCGCGGTTGTCATACAGCCACTGCAGCACCTGCGGTGACCACAGTCGTCAACCATCTATCCCACTCCTCTTTCACAAGTACCTCCAAGTGGCCAAACTTGGCCGCGAGATCCATCGCCCGCGTCGTGCATCCTTCGGTTCGGTTCATCGATAGAAACTTGACAACCTCCAAATGTCCGTTGGCCGCCGCCCAGTCCATCGCGCGGCAAGTGCATCCTTCCAGGCGCCTCATGTGTAGATACCGCACGACTTCCAAATGACCGTTCATGGCGGCCTTGTCCATCGCGTTTGTCGACGCCATCATCTTAGTCTGCTCCGTGAGCCAGATCACCATGTCCAAGTGGCCGTGTTCGCTCGAGAGGTCCCTACGCCAATTTGTAAAATCCTTTGATTCAAAGCAATCGCCGTACAGCATTTCCGTCGAATCGGACTTGAGCTTGAAACGCGACGCCGAGGTCGGTGCAGGCGGTTGCAACGTGCCTTCCGTACCGCGGCGCGTAAGCTGCGGCTGGTCCTGTGGAAGGGCCTTGAGCGCTTCGACTTCGGACGGGTCTAAGTCTGGGTCAAAGTCGTCCTCTTCATCGTCGTCGGGGTCGGCTAGGAGTGCGCGAGACGATGTAGACTTGGTCGAAACGCTTATAATCTCTGAGAGCCACTGGAGAATGTCCAGTCGACCGGTGACCGCGCAAATGTTAAGCGCGTACGCCGTGCATCCCTCCTCCCGGTGGAGGTGTAGCCACCGCATCACGTCGAAGTGGCCGTGCTGGGACGCCAGGTCCATCGCGTCCGTCGTACAGCCCTCTGCTCGATTCTCATGGAACCATGCCACCTTAAATCTCATCCGTTAGCGCTCGTGTCCATTGCCCAACACGTACCATGTCGAGCCTTCCGAGCGCCGCAGCCGCGTCCATGGCGTTGGTCGTGCACGAGCATCCATTGTCGTGAAGCCACTGGACCATTTCAAAATGACCGTTGGCGGCCGCTTCGTCCATCGCGGCCGCCGACGCCATCTCCTTCTTCTTTCCCATCAGCCACTTGACCCATGCCAAGTTGTTTTGGCTCGCGGCGAAGTCGACCGCATTCTTGTCCCAGAACGCGACGTGTGTCGCCTCTAGGTACTTGCACACGGTCGTGTGTTTGCTCTTAGCTGCCTTCTTGTACGGTTTGCGAAGTACAAACAACTTGTGCGTCGTGTGGATGTACTCGACGATGTCCAAGTGGCCGTTTTGAGTCGCCGCCTCCATTCCGTCGCACAGGTACGAAACAGGTTCGTCTTGAGCGTTGAGAAAGCGGCGCACGAGGGCTAGACTCCCCTTCTTCGCCGCCAAGTCTTTCGTGGCACTTGAGTTGGGCATCTCGTGGGCCAAGCACCACTCAGCAATCTCAACGTGACCGCCCTTCAACGCAAAGTCCACCGACTTGCTCGACCACTCGGTGCCGGGGAACGTCGAATGCAAGTACTGGACAATCTCCAAGTGGCCACCAGACGCCGCCGCGTCCATCGTCGAGGGGGTTGCAACGATGCCGCGAGTGATGTGTAGCCAGATCACAATGTCGAGATGGCCCATCTTCGCCGCCAAGTCGAGTGCCTTCGGGGAGCACTCTGCGCCTCGCTCGTGCAAGTATTCCATCACATCGATATGGCCGTTGCGCGCTGCCCAGTCCATGGCGTTCGAGGTCGGGTGAATGGTTGGGTCGCCAGTGGCCTCGAACCAGGCCAAGATGTCCAAATGGCCATTTCCCGCCGCCAAATCTAGCGCTAACGAGGTGTAATGGTTGCCATACAGCTCGTGCAAGGCTTTGAGAACAGCCAAATGACCGTTGGCGCTCGCATAATCCATCGCTTCTACAGAGCACCCTTCCGTCCGGGTATCGTGCAACCGCTTTACCACGTCCACGAGTCCGTTTGCAGCTGCACGGTCCATCGCTTTGGTGGTGTAGATGGAGTGGCCCGTTCGGACGTACCAATCGATGAGGTCCTGTCGATCTTCGCCGGCTGCAAAGTCGAGAGGCTCCATCTCCCACAATGCAGGGTGTTTCGTGTCGTTTTGAAGGTATTCTTTCGTTGCAGCATCAGAGCACAGGTCGAATATCGACTTTTCGCACATGGCCCCATGTTCTTCGTGGAGGTACTTGACTACACCAAGGTGTCCATGTTGCACGGCGAAATCAATGGCCAGGAACGGTTCACCCAATTGGTTGGATGCCAGGTACTGGACCACATCCAAGTGACCAGAGCTGGCAGCGGCATTCAGCGCATAGGGCGAGCATCTTTCGGTGCGTTCAGTGTGGAGAAACTTGACGATGTCCAAATGCCCGTAGTCCGCCGCCATGTCCATTGCTTTGACCGTACAGCCTTCAGAGCGGTGTTCGTGCAGAAATTGCACAATTTCTAAGTGGCCGTTCGTGGCCGCGCCGTCCATCGCGACGGTCGTGCAACCCTCATTTCGCGACTCATGCAGAAATTTCACCACTTCCAAGTGTCCATTGGTTGCAGCCACGTTCATGGCCATCTCGGTTGCCAGGTCGGGCTGCTGCGAGTTGTGGAGGTACTCGACAAAGAGGAGGAAGCCCTGCGAGGCCGCATAGTCGATCGGGTGCGACGCTTCCCAGTACTGCGTGTGCAAGCTCGCTTTCAGAAATGCTTGGACTGCCGGATTGCCCTTCTTCTGAACCGCACGGCTGCAAAACCCGTGCTTCTTTTCATAAATCCAAGTGAGAATGTCGAGCTGGTTCTCAGCAACTGCTACGTCCATCATGGAAAAGTACTGCAAATCATCGCACGCATGGTCGGCCATCCACACAAATGTCGTCAGGTCTCCAGCTTTCACCAGTGCCATCAGTGTCGTCGAGGGGTTCGAAAAGCCTTCCTTTCGATGTTCCAGAAGAAAGTTAAGAATCTCCACGTGACCATTCAGGGCTGCGTTGTCCATGGCCGAGGTAGTGCATCCCTCGGGTCGATTGAAATGTAGCCATACCACGACGCCTAGATGGCCGTTGGCTGCAGCCAGGTCCAACGCCTACACGGGGTGTCGAGGTAAGAGTCAACACCTTTAATGAGAAACCTTACCGCTGAAGTACAGCTTTCCTTGTCGTGGCGATGCTTGTGCAGAAACTTGAGAACGTCGAGGTGTCCATTGGCGGCAGCTCCGTCCATTGCTTCCGAAGTGCCGCCTTCCATGCGATTCAAATGCAACCACGTGACAACAGCAATGCGACCATTTGAAGCAGCTTTGTTAAGCGCTTTCGTCGTGCAACCTTCAGTTCGGTGGACATGTAGCCACTGCAAAACATCCAAGTGTCCATTGGCAGCGGCTAAATCCATGGCGTCCGTCGAGAAATTTAAGTTGTCCGAGTTTTGGATGAGGTAATCAAGGTCTCCGTTCTCTGCATACTTGTTGCCGTTTCCTTTACGCCAACTTCCCATCTTTGGGAAGGACAAACCACTTCTGCGGTTTCCCGCAATGATATCGCCAAGGGCGTCGGTGAGACTTCTGCGATTCTCCGTCGAGGAAGATCGATCTGACAGTTCTTCTGGGTCTCGTGGAGTATTTTCGGAGAAGCTAGAGCTACTGCTGAGCTTCCTCGAGAAGGCAATCGGCATTGGAGACAACAGCGCTTGCTCCTGCGCCATCATTTCGATTCACTCAGTGTCGTGGAATTGAAAGTGTCCGCATAAAGGTTTTCCGACGATCCGGATAAAATAACTGACGCTTGCAAATCTTCAAAATTGAGACGTTTTAACTTCTTATCACAACTGCATGAATTCACCACTGTACTGCACTCCGTTCAGATGGAAAGTTGCAGGTGCAGAACACCCTTGGAGGGAACTGCTGCATACAACAATCTACTGTGCATTACAGTTGGCTGCTTGGCCGAGTGTTCATAATTTGCAGCGTTTACTTTTACTCCACCTGAAGCAAAACCCCGAAACCCTACTATTTCAGATCTATGTCGAATCGGTTAAAAAGGTTTTTTGGTTATATTGTGTATCCGGATCGCAGATCGTAATGACACGACAATCAACGATGGACCTACTTCTTGAGCGCGAGGAACGCTCCCACGCCAACTACCGCGACGAGGAGCGACCCTTGGAGGAGAAGAGACTGCGAAATGGAGCTGAAGTACCCCGCTTGAGTGGATTTCTCCTCTCGTCGGACATGCGACTCCACAAACGCTTTGACCGAGAACACGTTGTTCTCGATCACAAACGAGCGACGAGGCAACTTTTCCAAGGCCTGCAGAACTGGGTGTTGCTCCACCTCCGCACCGCCTTCCTTCAACGCGTCCAACACAGTTGGCAGGAACTTGCCGTAATGAGCGGTAGCCAACACTACGACCGAAGCGTTGGGGGACTCGGACTCGAGGTAATGGTCAGCCGCCGCCACCCCGATTGCAGAGTGGGGGTCCAGCACATAGTCGTGCTTGACGTGGTACTGTTTGATGGTAGACTGCACTTCCTATTACCATCATCCATGCATCAGAGCTATATGCGTTGCTCATACCAAACAGTACCGGTTCCAGGATGGAATACGACGACATATCGGTCTGGGCCTTCTTTAGCAGAGTCCCTTGGACGGTAAGCTTTCCCGTTGACTCGAATGTAGTCATCCACTCCTTGAGCACGGCGGGGTCGTCGCCACAGAGCGAAAACAGGTACCGCTCAAAGTTGGACGAGACGCAGATGTCCATCGACGGACTCGTTGTGTGGTTGACATGGGTGCGGTGGTACTTGCCGGTGGAGAAGAATCGGTGAAGAATATCGTTGTCGTTGGTGGCGACAATGAGCTTCTCCATGGGGAGCCCCAATCTCTGCTTAACGCATCAGGTGCAGGATTCACTCGAGAGCGCACCCACCTTGGCGTAAAACCCAGCGAGAATGTCGCCAAAGTTGCCAGTGGGGACCGAGAACACCACGTTGTCCCGGTTCGGCAGACGAAAATACGCATAGAAGTAGTACACAATCTGCGCCAGGATGCGCGCCCAGTTGATCGAGTTCACTGCCCCGAGGTTGTACTGGACGATCCACGGCATGAGGCGGGGATGTGACGTTCAAATGAGCTCACCTTCTTTTTGAAAGCGGTATCCGCGAACAGATCCTTCACGATGGCTTGGCAGTCGTCGAACGTGCCCTTCGCCAGCCATCCATCAGCACTCAAGGACGGATGGACCTGTCAGAATGTACCTGGACTGCCAGATTGTGCACACTGTCATCGATGACGCTCGTCATTTGTTGCTCCTGGATGTCGCTCACACGGCCGTTGGGAAACAGGATGAACACTCCGACGTTCTTCTTGTTGCGAAGGCCGTAAATAGCAGAGCTTCCCGTGTCGCCCGACGTCGCGCCGATGACCGTCACTTGGTGCACAGTATCGCTGTTCTTGTTCTTACGCTCAAGAAAGTACTCGAAGAGGTGGCCAAGGAATTGAAGCGCAATGTCCTTGAAGGCAAATGTTGGGCCGTGGAACAATTCCAGCACATGCAAGTTGTCCTTAATCTTGACCATAGGAGCGACGTCCTTGTGGCGGTAGTTGGCATCCCCAAACGTGTACGCTTTCTTCACAAGGGCTTCCAAGTCGCGACGAGGAATCTCGTTGGGGTCAATGAACAGCGACATGATTTCCACGGCCAAGTCCTGGTAGGACAGCGACGCCCACTCCGAGAGAGCATTTGGAGGTAGCGATGGGAAGCTGTTCTCTTCAGGTACGAAGAGGCCTCGGTCCGACGCCAAGCCGCTCAGGACAGCTTCCTCGAACGAGTAGTTGCGGACGTCGCCGCGAGTGCTTCGGTATTTGGTCATGTTGGGGCGGATCGGAATCTGAACCACCTCGGAAGTCCCCAGATTTCCTTGGGCAGTTACGCAAACACAGAGAAATCCGAATTTTAACCGAAAAAGCCTAATTCGGAACGTTTGTTATATTCATGCAAGATAATATTTTCGGATGTCTGAATCCCACCACACCAAAGGAACTTTCCCGCGACAAGCAGAGACATGGGACGACGGGGTTGCATCATGGATGGATTGGACACCCTGATGTCTGCTAATCCATCTGCACATACTCCCGTGGGAAGATGCCACTCGTTCCGTCGCAAGTCTCACCAAACCACCAGTCGCCTTCTCGCTTCTCCAAGATACGAATAACTTCTCCCTCCTTCAAGTTGAGCTCGTCGGGGTGTTCGCCCTGAAATGAAAACTTTGCGCGGCCACACTCGATGCCATCTGTCGTGCTTCCTTCACGAATGGCCTCTTCCTTTGCAGGAATCTCGTCCCGCGGCACACGCACTTCCACGTCGTCAGTGTTTCGCTCGGTATCTGGGACGCTTTCCTCGCTCTGGTGGGTCACATCATTTGCACCCTCCTTGATGAAAGTGTGTCGTGGTGTTCTTGGTCGTTGGATGTTGTCTGATGGTGGCCGTGTCGGGCTGGATGGCTGGTCCACAGGAATTCCATCATTGTCCATCGGCCTGCTTGTGTATTGCTGCTCCATCGCATCGACCTCGCCATTCCAGCCTCGCCCTTCCTGCATAGAGTCGACTTCCCTATGTTCGTTCGCGACAGCCATCCACTACACATCACGCGGTTGGACCGAGCCTTTCAAACCATCTTCCGTACCTCCATGATCGTTCCGTCGGCTCCACCCAGGGTGACGACATAGTGCTGCTTCCACGTCAGGATGCATGTAATGTTGGCAGCATGTCCATCGTAGTTGTAGCTTTGCGCAGACTTCATGCATGGCCAACGGAATGCGCGAAGATGGCTGCGATCGGCAACCAGTACGTTGTGCACATCTGCAGGTCGGTGGTTGTACGTTGGAACGACGTCCACGAGGCAAACCGCCGACACATCGTTGCACGCGCTGTGGTCTGCCCAAATACCTTGCACAGGCCATCCAAACACGCAACTCCACCGGTCCCACAAAATATCGCGCATCTGCAACTTGCGTCAGCTGCTCTCGTTGCAGAACCAACACGTACCAGCATGCCGTCAGTAATCTGGCGGACGGACGCGCCGTGGACTTGCCAGTACAAGATCTCGCCGTCGGCCGAGTTGGTCTGCAGCAAGTACCCGTCGATGCTCCAGTCGATGTGCGATACGAACGTGGCGTGTCCCTCGCACTTGGCCACCTTCTTGTAGCTCTCGGTCGCATCGTAGACGTGCATACAGTTGTCCTTGGCACCCACGGCCAAGTACTTGCCGTCGGGGCTAAACTTGAGCACACTTACGCTCTCGTTGCTCAGCACTCGAAGCGCCTTCTTCTCCGAGAGTTCGGGGTAGCTGAGCACTACCACCTACGGCAACAACCCATGTGCCTTGAAGGGTGAAGAGTGCGCCGTACCTCTCCCCCTGCGCACCCCACGGCAAGGTCGCCGCGACTTGGATGGGCTTCGATGTATGTACCTGTGCTCTTAAGTGGCCACTTCTTCACGCACAGGAGGCTGCCCATGTCCCAGCACCGGATGAAGTGATCGCTTGACACCGTCACGAGCTCGTTCTGGTCCTCCAAAAGCACCCCCCCTGTTCGTCGATCGAGTTGAGTCTTCCCCGTGCACTCTCCATGACGTACCTAACACGCTGCCCTCGCACCCTTCGACCACCACACTCCATTCACCCGTCGCAACATCCACTTCCCAAATGCTGTGGTTGCTCAGACCAGCCACGACCGCTCCATCGCCACTCCAGTGGAGACTTGTCAGCCGAGCCTTGGACGGAATTTGAATACTTCGCTCGAGCTGCATCTTGTGTCGCCCGTCGCTGGCTGCGCCATGCATGGGGGTGTACTGGCCCAGCGTTCGAGTCCCACATACTCTCATCGGGTCCAAGAGGTGCAGAGTCCAAATGTGCACCTTGCCGTCACCACCAGCAGTCGCAATATTGCCCGATCTGACATCGCACGCGATTTGGCTGCACGGTCCGTTCACGTGAGCCAGGGGGCCTTTGTATTCCAGGCTGGCGAGACGATCGAGCAACGGCTTGGCATCAGGTTTTAGTGCCAGTCTACGTCTCCAGGTCACAGCCACGACCTCATCCGTGTACAAATCACCTTTGTTGGAGGTCTTGCAACTCCATTTGAGCATGGCGAGAGATTTTGAACCGGTTTCCAGTCGATACGTCGTGCGGGATAATTTCCACGAGCTTCGCTGTCGATTCGAAGTGGACATGCTCGAGACATACGTCGTCGCTCAGCTGCCACGACGCAGCAGGGAGCTCCCACCACTTCTGAGGCAAGTCAGGTTGTTGCGGGCTTGGAGACCTCCGAGGTTGCCAGAATACGTACAGGTCGCCCTTGGCAGTACCGGCGACAATGCGACCCAGCGTGGTTTCGCTTTGCTGTGAGGGGGGTGATGAATGCTCCGTAGGGCTTGGCAAACTTGTTACCGTCGGGGACTCGACTATACAGTCGGTGGCTTCGTCGTACACTTGCAGAGGAACGTTATCGTCGGTGAATGCAAGACACGTGAAGTCTTGGGCCTCGCTCTTCATCAGCGGAGGGTTGCCTTCTAGTTTCCACACTTTCTCGTGGGGCAGGGGCTGCCTAGCGCGGTTCGGCCCGCCAAAGCACGACCCATAGAATGCGCTCTCCTCCTTCAGGCCGGGCTGAGATGAATAATCTATGTTCACCCCACCTTGGCCACAGTAGTCGGAGGCGAATAGTCCACTTGGGTCAGCGTCCAGAACTTGATGTGCTGAACGCCGCAGCTGACCTACGACACGTTTAAAATGCAGCCTGCGACGACGTGGACATACAAGAGTGTAGCACGCATCTTCATCTCGAAGAGCCTGGCCAGGGCGGGGCCGCGCCTCCCACTTTTGCCTCTTGGGCACCCGCTGCTGCGCTTTGGTTTTGTCGGGCATTCCGTACGCCTGGTACGGATTGAATGCCACGGTCCAAACCTTGGAGCTGTGGCCCCTACAACTCTCCAGGCCTTGAGCTGTCTAGGCTCGTTTTTGAACGCACTCACCTGGCCTTTACCAGAAGCGTCTGGTCCTGCCAGTCGTGCACGCAAATGGTATTGTACAAGTCGCCTCCCAACGACGCGATCAACTTTCCATCGTGTGAGAAACTCAAACTTCGAATGTTGACGGATTGTCCCTCGAGCTTTGCCAATGCATGAGTCGGTTCCGCGTTCACTCGCTTGCTGTCCCACACAAGGATCAGCGCAGAGTCCTTGCCGCACTGCCCCGACGCAACGATTTGCGCGTTTGGGTGCATCGCCATTGCAGTCACTTCCTTGGAGTGGCCCATGTAGAACCGCTGAAGCTGCCTCGACTTGGAGTACATGACGACAACTTTGGCCGTGAACCAGGCCAGCTCCCCCGATGCCAAGTAAAACACATTCGAGTTGGATGTGCTGTGGTACCCATGCACTCGCGTCAGCTTGAGTTGCATATTCGGCAGCTCGAGCTGTTGGACAGATATGTTGCGCGGGTCCCAGCTACTTGGCGCAAACACTGTGCTCCTGCACTCAGGGTACCGCACGAACGCTTGCTCGTAGATCTTTTGCTTTTGCGATTGCAACGTCAGGGCGTTCAAGAACGACTGGTTGCTCTTGTCGATGTTGGCCACGCGTGGCAACTTTTTGTCTGCAGCAGAGCATGTTGAGAACGGGTTTCGCTTCGCAGGACGTACCAAACACGAGCTTCCCGTCTTCGTTGCGTACGTTTGTTGTGTCGTCATCGGCGGGATCAATCGCTGGCAATCTCTTGCATGATTTCTGAGCGAATTTCCTGCCAAAGCAATGTCAATGTGCCATGGCGTTCGGGGTACGATAACTTACTTCTTGGATGGGGACGTGTCCTGGGCAGCTAGTTTCAGTTGAGCCTCGTATTTGGTTAAGCTTCGATTCCATGCACTTCGAGACTCCAGTTCCATCGTGATGCGCTCGACATCCTTGATTAGCGCT
Organism: Aphanomyces invadans; assembly: GCF_000520115.1. Taxonomy (NCBI): domain Eukaryota; phylum Oomycota; class Saprolegniomycetes; order Saprolegniales; family Verrucalvaceae; genus Aphanomyces; species Aphanomyces invadans. The sequence continues at coordinate 603 of NW_008580239.1, read as the reverse complement.
GTCACCTGTTGGTTCAGCCGCTCGATGTTCTCATCCCGAGACTTGAACAGCACGTCAAGCTCCTTCTGGACGAGAGTCGTGATGAAAGACGCCACTAATGACAACACCGCTAAATACACTTGAGCTGTTTGACCTTGCCTTACATTGGTCATTCGTGTCTTCGTTCATGCGACCGCCTCGCCGTCGCTCGAGATCAGCGGGACCGAAGCAGTTACTCCTATTGGTCCCAGTCAGTTACAAGCGTTACGCTGCTTCTGGAATGGGCGAAACCACTCGTTCTGCGGCGCTTTTGGCTACAAGGTTGGGCAACGTTTGAAAGTTCACACTTGCCTCTCTCACGAGACGGCAAAATCATTCTTGGTTCAGTCTGCGCCCCCATACATTCAAGATTAAGGAAACAGGACCAAGAACTCGCCATAGCAGGCCATATATTTTCATGTAAAAACAACTTCAAAAGACACAAATGTCTGCAAATTCAAATTCAACACCTCGAATACCCGATACTACGTCAAATCGATAGTTGCCATGCTGGGGTTTATCTTCCACAAGAGTCTGACGAAAGTCACGCAGCTGAACACGCGGCAGAAAATGTACTTGCTCAAG
>NW_008580238.1:0-20744 GCF_000520115.1 Aphanomyces invadans | reverse complement strand
GCGATTGTGGTTCAGTGCCTTGGTTCATCGCTGGACGGATTGCTCGCTGCCGTCGAAGTAGTCACGGGTCCAAGCGTGAAGTCGGCCGGTTGAAAACACATCCGGATGACGAAGGGACGCGATCTTTGATTATCCGGGCAGTCTCCGAAGCGAAGGCAGGAGTCGACTCGTCAACCTACTCACAACGCCACCGACCATGGCAACGGTACAAGTAGTTGAAGAAGGCAATCGACGAAAGGGCGGCATGAGCTCGGAGGAGACGGATCAGTGTATTCTCGGTAAGTCGGCATCGCACGAAGGTCTTGCATGTTCACGTTGGCCAGACATCCTGAGCTGGTTCCAACGCAAGAAAGCGGCGCTTCCAAAAGGAGCCATGGATCCCCAAGGTACAAGATTACTCCGCCTTCACCAACTTGTCGGAAATAGCTCACGTGGATTCGAGTAGAAGTGGAAGCAATGGAGAAGGCGTTGGAGACGACCATCCCAAAGGTACCGCAAGCGTTGCCCTTGACGGCTGCTAAGCCCGTCGGCTTCCGTAGGCACTGGTATTCCTGTTGGAGAAGCAAAACGGTGGAATTTGGTTCAACGAGTTCAAGGTGCTTCTTTTTATCCTCCACTTCCATCATAACACTGTGCCTTGTCCAGTCCCTGTCGTGCGACGTACGTACGCCTTGCCGCGATCGACATTGTCCGGCCAACGTCGCGTTCGAAATTGGATTGGGTTTGTAGGAGATTATTGCGACAGCGGAAACAAGTCAAGCTTGGGACGGATGGACTCGCGGGTTTGTCCCGCTTGCCGCCGACGCTGATGGGGCGCTCCTGGTGATCGACACGAAGGATGGCAATGCCGTGCAAGAGTTGTCGTCTGATGGCATTGGACGCCAATTGGCGTCGTCGCTCACGGCGTACTTTGAGACGTACCGGAACGAACTCTTGTCGGGCAACTATGACTTTGTCCAAGACGTCGGCCTCGTCGAGCGCAGCCATAAGGCGCGCAAGTAGAAGCCAGCCACACTATGCGCTGGACGTTGTATTGAGCACACTTAAGACCAAGCACCTTTGTTCATCATTGCCCTGGTCTCTTCTTTGTGTGATATACTGGCGTCAGGTGCGCCTGCAGTCTGCTCCTAGCTTGGGCACTCGCAACACATTCGGATAGTGGCGACATTTCCAAGCAAATCACAGCACCACCGCATTCGGCCAGATCTTGTGACTCGCACAGCTCTGTCGGCTTGCGAGGTCCCTTCGTAGAATCGTTTTGTTGAGAGCTACGACATGTCTCGGCACCCGAAGCGGCGCGCATCCACGTCGACCATATCTCCATCGCCTTGGAAAATTCCGTCGGTCGAATCAATTCCTTGAGTGCCTCAAGCGGCGCGCATCCACATAGAGTTTCTCCATCGCCGTGGAAAATCGTTTAGTCGGATCGATTTGTTGATTGCCCGAAGCGGTGCGCATCCACATTGAGCATATTCAGCGACCCCTCGTCGACCAGTATTTACGTAGCCATCGTTGGGACACATGGCATGTCTCCATTGTGACATGTGACGACGAGCGCATTATACCCGTTCAAAATCGTTCAGGGTGTTTATGACCGGTATGGTGAGCTAAAAATATATTGAATTTTATCCAATCAATTCGATTGAAAATCTCGCGAGATTCACGAACGTGAAAACACTTCGGCTGTGCAACCAGGATGGCGCGGCGGCTGAGGCTCTTGGAAGTGGTCGTCCTAACGATTTGTGTCGTAATGCTTCATGCGAGCTGGATAACAACAAGTACTTCGTCGTCCAGGCGGCTTATCATCTCAAATGACGGCGGAAACGTGACGTCTGCCCTACATAGTCTCGGCCGAGTGATATTTCCAGTGGACCATTCAACGTCGTCGAACGCAACCAACGCATTGTCGGTGAATGCGACTTCAGAGACGTTGACCTTTCCACCAACCATGTTGCCCACTGCTGCACCAACCACTGTCAAGGCGTCGACAACGACCCCTGTTCCCACGCTCAACGTAAACGAAACCCACGGCGTTCCAGGCAATCCCACGGACGTCGTGGCCGTTGCATCAGATGCGCAGGCGCAAGTGTCGTGGAAGGCACCAGAAGATGACGGGGAGGATCCGATCACTGAGTACGAAGTTGTGTGTTATGTAGTCGACACCAACACCCCCTTGCCTCTCGCAATTCAAGTGACGGCGTCAGGAGAGCAGGGCAGCCAAGTCCCGACGAATGCGTTGGTGCCAAACTTGCAAAACGGGGTCACGTATGCATTCAAAGTCAGGGCAAAAAACATCAACGGATTCTCGACGTGGTCGGCTAAGTCCCAACCAGTACGTGGATGCGATTCTGTCTCATGAGCGTCCGTTGTGATGTTGGCCCTTTGCCTACGTAGGTGAGTCCTCTGCATCCCCCAGACATGTGCACGAGTCTGTCCTGCTCCGGAAATGGCGCGTGCTTTCCCCAGTATAATCCTATCCAGCAACCAAGTCCAACTTCCGCCAACGCATCGTCCGAATTGCCTTCGACGGCCCCGCCAAAGGACGCCGGTGTTTGCGTGTGTAAACCGGGGTTTTTGGCACCAGACTGCAGTCGCGTGGACGAGTCCATCGTTGGAGTCTGGGAGGTTTCGCCATGGAGCGCTTGTTCGAATGGATGCGGCGGCGGCACGCGGACTCGACGAGCGTCCTGCGTCCATGTCAAAACAGGGTACATCCCCCATGACTATCTTCCACTTTCCCCGGATTTACCTGAGTGACCAACTGCCTAGCGCTCCGTTGGACGCATCCTCCTGTGCTTCCGAGGCAATGCCTGCGCTGTCGTACATTTGCAACGGGTTTGCGTGCGGGTCGAAATTGATCGAAGTGTCGTACGAGATTGAAATGTTTTATGACGACGTCGTGTTCTCTGCCGAGAGCGAGCGCGCGTTCACCGTAGCATTCGCGACCGAAGTCGCATCCGCCCTCCAACTCCCACCGTCACGGCTGGACGTGGTGAGCTTGCGACGGGGAAGCATCCACGTCCAAATGTACTTGCTCCCGCCAACACAAGCCGGCGAAAAGTCGTTGAACGAAGTCGTAGCGGACCTACAAAGCCAAGTCAACGACAAGACCAGTGTGTTGCGCACCCAAGGCACGTTCTGTCGCCGCGTGTACCCGTCGGGCGTCAAGATGAGTTTCTTCATTGCAGAGCAGCATGGCGCCGCGGAAGCAGAAGACATTTCGATCGGAGGCCTTGTGGGCACAATTGCCGTCTCGGTCGGGTTTGTCGCGGCATTTGCGTACTGCCTGCGCAAGCGCCACGAGCGCCTCATGAAGTTCAAAGCGTCCAAGCGCATGGGGTCCGACTCGAAGATGAAACCCATGGGCATTCGCACCATGTCCTAGCGATGTCGTTCAAAAATGCTTGTATTTATTGGTGCTCGTACACAAGGGTTTCGATGGTGGCGGGCCCCACCTGGAGTCATGATCGCTTCGCTTCTGACTTGTCAAAAAAAAACATGCAAATCTCTTTAGCCACCCATGACACAACTACTTGCTCTCGAAGGACGTTGGTAGTATCCATTCGGGTAGTCCAACCAGCCATGGCATCGTGCTCATGCAGCTGGCAACACAGCATTCCATGCGCTCCAGAACTGAGACGCAAAGTAGTCCTTGGCTTTGAGGAGGCGGACGGCAAAGTTCCCCACGACAACCCCGCCAAATAAGGGAAGTTGACCAACCCCGCCAGCAGGGCCGAGTGGAATGAAAATGCCTTCGACAGACCCTGTCACGTATGGAGCCACTTCCCCAGAGCCGCCTCGTTTGATGAGGGCAGCCAATTCCTTGACCAAATGAGTAGCTTGAAGCTTTCCATTGTATGCTAATTTGGGCGTTGGGTGGTTGTTTATGTCTCCGATGGCGAAAATCGTGGAATATCGGGGGTCGTCGAGTTGGAGACTTGCAGTCACTTTTACTGCACCGTGGGCTGTAAGAAGTGACGGATCGAGCGATTGAATCAACGACGAGTTGGGGGAACTGCCCGCTGCTACGATTTGCACGTCAGCCTCGATGATCGTGCCCTTGTCTGTTTGGATCGTTTTCTTTTCAAATCCATGGGCAGCTTCACGAGACGGTAAACGCTCCCCCAGCACCAACTTGATGTTGAGTTCGCTCAATCGGGCTTTCAAGGTGGCTTGGAATTTGTCGGTCAAGGCGCTGCTGCTGATGAGTTTGTCGTTCCCGTCCACGATTGTGACCGTCTTGTTGGGATATGCGGTGGCGATCTCCCCTGCCACTTCCACGCCGACAGCCCCGCCTCCAACGATCAAAACGGATGACGCGGCTTTGATGTGGTTCGCAGTGTCCACGATGGCGCTTTCGATGTTTTCGCGCGTGTACAAGGTGGTCGGCACTTTGATTGGTGACGTGTAGCTGCTCCCGGTCGCAAGAATTAAGTAGTCAAAAGGGATGTTGGTCGTCGCTTCGTCAACGACGTTGTCGACAATCTTGCGGACGCGAACTTCGTTACCGTCAATGGAATCGGCAAGTCCGCGAATGATCTTCGTGTGAGATGCAGGAAGGGCCTTGTCCAGAGGAATGAACAACTTCCTCACGTAGGACGGGTCGACGAATGCGCGTGGGACGCCGATGCAATGGTATGTGAACTCATTCTTCTCAATGACGGTGATCTCAACCGCGGAGGCAGGCAGGAGCTTGGCCAGTGCTTGGGTAAAGTGGATGCCGACATATCCTCCGCCGACGACAACGACTTGCTTGGGCGCGCTCATGACAATTTGAAAAATGATCTTTTTGAGGTCGACTTCTGTCGTTTAAGGTAAATTTCAACAAAATTCCCATAGAAACAACAAGTATAATTGGACTTTTATTACATTCCTGGATACGATCTCATGCCAACTGGTCAACATCGTAATCTATAGATCCACCAATCAGAATTCAATATGAATCGTACGCATCATCATCAGCCAATAAACGTGCAAATGTATCACATCCATGGATATGACTCGTCCACGACACGTCGTCCAATCGGACTGCTCCTTTCAGCTAATTTTACCCAACCAAACATGACCATTCATCTTTGAGCCAATCATAGTTCAAAATCAAGAAAATTTCCATGGAATCGTTTTCCGCCCAAGTACAGCTGCCAACAGCATCTTTGATTGAACGAACGCCAGGCGAAACCCGATGATCGACAAATGCGGCGCCTTACATTGGACGGAGGCTCTCGAACGTGCATCCAGGCGTGATGAGCTAACTTCATGTTGATTTCTTGCTCCTCTGTGCATGGGGGTCCGCCTTACCGTCATGGGGATGTTGAAAACGAGCACGTTCTTGTCGCTCGTGCCACACACGATCGCGTTCTTCTGCGGCCAATACGTCAAGCACCGCAGCTTTTCATCCTTCCTATCGGCCACACGACATGATTTCGAGAACTTGATACGGTGATTGCACACGAATGAACCGCACTTGAGTTCGTGGATGAGGGCGGCGTATTGACCATACGAGCCACACACTTGGTAGTTCCACACGCGAATTTTACCGTCGTACGCACACGACACAATGTACCCCGTAGACGGCAGCACAATGATATCTCGCACTGCTAGCGCATGCGCTTGAATGCTCCCTAGCTCGTAAGCGTGTCGTGGATTCAGCATGTTCCAGATCTTGATCGAGCAGTCGTCCGATCCCGAAAACAAAAAGCATCCGTCGAATGCCAGGCATGTGACTGAGTCTTCGTGGTTGCTCAGCGTTGCAAGTAGTTCTTGGTCATCCAAGCTGTACAGCTACAGCATCGCCACGTCAGGTACCCTCCCGACACACTCGTCATTAAGACCTTGATGTTGCCGTTGCTGTCACCTGCTGCGAAGTACGCGGCATGCGGGCTGTTCAAGTAGGCTCCGTTATTGAATGCAAGGCAATAGATCTCGTTGCCGCGACTCGGCTCCTTGGATTGTAATTTCACATGCGGCATCGGCGCATGGCCCACCATTAGCTCCCAAATCCAAATGACTCCGTCAAAGTCGGCCGAGATAAACAACTCGTGGCCATCCAGGCTCGCTGCTACAACCATTCAAATGCACTTGGCATTTTGTTTTCAAGAACTCTGACGAGAAAGACGTACTGACGATGCAGCTGACTGTGTTGTGGTGCACGCGCGTCGTGTAAAATTGCCCATTGTCGACGTTCCACTGCTTGATGTTGCCGTTTTCGTTCCCCGTGAGCAGCCTATGATGAGGCGCCGAGTACGCGATGGTGCTCAACTCGCCCTCCTTTTCTTCAAACCTGCGACATCGTCACAATCTTTCGTTCCATCGCCAGGAAATGCAGTCACAACAACATGGCAAGGCTATATGCTGCTGCAAACTTGTGAGCGAACGTACCCGTAGAGCACGCGGAGGTCGTACGGATCCCAGCACCTCAATGTGTTGTCAATCGATGCAGACACTAAGTTGGACTCCCCCGCGTTGCCCACGGTCGCAATAACCACCCCAACCACAGCTTCCAAATGGCCTTGGCACTCGACGTACGATTCGTCTCGGTGGACCTTGTACAGCGTCGCTCCATTTGGTCGCTGGACCAGAACATGGTGCCCCCTGCTCGACACAAGCGATAGACATTTGAATCGTGTGATAAACATTTGACATTTGTGAAAGACAACCCACCCCGGAAACACCGTCACTGCCAAGATCGGGACCGATTCGAGCAACTCGGTGCGCATGCACTTCTCTGTGTCGATGCTCCAGATAGACAGATGGCCCTTCTCGTCCACGATGAACAGCTCGTGATTGTGTTTGTCCCAGTCGCAGCCCGTGAAGCGGCAATGACGGGTGTTTTCGATCGTCATGACAATCGCACCAGTATGCGCGTCAAACACTTGAGCTTTCGTATCGAATGAGATGGTCACAATGAGGTTCTGTTTCACTCAGGCATCGATGAGGTCGAGAGTTCATGACGGAGTTGGGATAGTACTTGATCTGGAATCGCCAAGATTTGTGTCACGCCGAGCGCGTGAAAGTGGTTGTGTTGGCGCTTGAGCTTGAGCTGGTCTTCATTCGTTGGGTCGACGCGCTCTCGGCTGTTCTACACATCACAGTCACGATATGCGGCGAGGTGGTTGTACGTACCGCTGTTGTGTACACAGACACGCCGCCACCAGAATCTGCCACGTATGTGCTGGACAAATCAGCACTGCGCAGACACACGGACGTGGGCCAGCTAGAATTGAACCAACACGTCAACACGGGGCTATTGATTCCATGGAGCGCGTGAATCGTACCAGCCACCACTCGACAGCGTTTGGGTGCAGATGTACCATGGATGCAGGAGCAGCGTTCGCCCTTTGTCGGGCTGCCAGAGCTTGATTGTTCGGTCCACACTGCATGAAATAAGCGTTGTGCCTGCGATCTTGACTACCGTCACAGTTCCCCCATGCGCAGCTAGCGTTTGAATGCACGGCTCGTCCACGGTCGGGCGTGTCGGGTCCCAAACCTACGCCACTATTGAGCGCTATACCACTCGAGGACGGGTGCGCCATGGACCTTTATGGTGCGATCCGCCGATGCACTGAACAAGAGCTGCGAATTATCGTGGCGCTGCATGAACTCGAGGCACATGACAGGACCAGAGTGTCCGCCAAACAGTTGACCCTGAAACGCGACATACAAATTGCGATATGGAACTCGTGGATGCTGGAAAGCGCGACGACGCACCTGGGGAAGGAGGCAGCCTAGCCGCGTGTAACTCCACATGACAAGTTTGCCATCTTGCTACAGGCGATTCGTCAACGTTTTACGTGTACCGACGCCACACTCACCCGCCCTGCGAACAGCGCGACCCCTGGAATGCACTTGTACGACGAAATGTCAGACCGCGATACCACGTTCTACCGATCACAGTTGGTGCAGTTCATGTCAACCCATACAGGTAAGGCCCAAGTCTGGCCAGCCATGCATACGTTGTGTACAAGCGCGTCTCCGTTGGCCACGTGATGATGCTCCCCGCCAACGCCAAACGATTCGTCCTTCACGAAATGGATCGACGGCGCTGCGTGCATGAAGGTTGTGTCGGCGGCCAAAAACAGTTACACGGACGGCCGTTTCATTTCCATGGCACACTACGACGCCGGTGGAGCTCGACTGCCTTGCTCAACACGACGCCATGGCAACTGCGCAGGCTTCATCGGACTTGTTTGCCTTTGCGTCCTTTTCGATGGATGGCGGGCGCGTTCCCTGGCCACCTCGGGTACAGCGCTCGTTCAACATCGTGATGATATGGTGGTACGCAACCTGGTGTTGCGGGTGGGCGGTGGCGCAAACAAACTTGTCAAACAAAAGACTTGCAACGGAGTCTGTGAGCTCGCTGCTTGGGATGTACGAGGGGGTATAGAAGGACGCCAGCAGTGCGATATGCAGTTCAGATCGGTCGATGGTATATCTACGGTCGGTCGGTCGAGGTGGGGAGTGCGTGCGCGTCTTGCTGGCCTTACGCAACGCTGCCCATCCGACCTTGCCCCTCCCCCCCACGAAATCGTGATCGTGTTGAGGCGGACGAATTCCGCCTCCGGTTCAGAACCATCGGGCACGACGAGCCCAGTGCCACTCGTGTGTGGGATCAGGAACGTTCTTGGGAATTTCCCAGTGGCACGAGCGTTGGGGCAAGAACGACGTTCAAAATAACTCTTCCTCTGAAAATATAAATCTCTCATGACAAGTTATACTACTTGATCTATACATGTAGGCATCAAAACGACAGGTGCACTATCTTGAACGACGCGGCAGCTACACATGGTCAGCCGCACAACGTGAAGTGGACAGGAGCAAGCTTACCGCCCCGCCGTCGGGTTGTTGCCGCCGCCAGGTGGATCACGAGCTTGCGTCGTCGCGAAGTATACAAGCGCTGCCATTGTAAGCCGCATCTCATCGCCACGGTGTGCCTGTGCGGCGAGAGCACGGTGCCTGTTGGATGATCTGTGGGGCTCGCGCACTTCTTGGGTAACATGGACGTGGATTCGTTTCAGAGTAAATCCTTGAAAAGGCAAGAGTCGCACGCCGTATCAAGCCAGCACAGGAGGTTGGCGACGTGAGCGCCAGGAACGCAAGTCCGACGACACACACGTCATGCAGCTCACTTGACAATCTCCGTCGAGCCAGGTCGCGTCGTCGTCGAGGACGCCGGACACGCCATGGCTCTCTTGACTACGTCGCAGTCTCCCCGCCGCCCACGCAACCACAAACAACACTGGACGACCACCGAACCAGACCAGAACGTCATCTTGCCCCGCCACCTGTGGGTCTCGAACAAGCACCGATCAAGCTGCGTGTGGTGTGTGAAGCCGTTCAGCTTGTTCCGGCATCGCCATCACTGCCGCTTGGTACGACCGCGTACCGAGTTGCGATGGAATGCTGACGGTGCGTTTGTAGTGTGGCGACTTGTTTTGCAAAGACTGCGTCGTCGTTTGCAAAACCCGACAGGCAAGTGTCAAAGTGTGCCGGTCGTGCATGCCGTCGATCGATGCCGCGCCGCCGCCGCCGCGGCGGCGCACCACCCTTGAAAACGTCAAGCTCCTGGACACGGCCCGATGCCTCGAGTTGAGCAGCTCCACAGCAGCTTCGCCGAAACCTTGTTTTCCCAACACAGCCACGTCGTCGACATGCTCGTTGCCGAATTCACCGTCCGCGTCCGAGCTCGGCATGGCTGTCTTGCCGTCCCCCAGCATGGTTGCCACACTCGCGCATCTCCTCCAGGAAACGGCCGACACGCACGTGACGCTCGCGGCGCACACGTCCAACGCGACCCAAGCGATCTCTGCGCACGATGCTCAGATCGACAGACTCAACCGAGCGATCGCGCGAATCGAAGCCAAACTGTGGCACGAGTGCGCGGACCCACAGGACGTCGACGCCCTCGTCGCAAGACGTGCAGCCCCTTAGCGCTCACGATCCGCGTGAAGCTCCTCCCGTGCATGTAGAGCTGGTATTTGAGACGGAATACATGTCAGTCTTGTGCAATGCGCACCACCCCCTTCAACAATATCCGTCCACGATGGCCGATTGCATCCTTGCAGAGCCATGCAACCGTCGACGTGCAGCGGACCACGCAACGAGCGCATATCAGCCGATGATGCACCCACTAACCAGCGCCATGGCCGCGCACGATCACATTCCCCTCGGCTGCGCGACCACGCACCCCGCGATCGACTCGACCAAGGTCGTGGCGCTCGCACACGCGAATCGAGCGAGGTTTGCATGGCAAGGCAATTCATAGAGCGACAGACGAATGGACAAAGCTAAAAGTTGGCGTCCCAGTCCGTTCCGTCGTCCTGGTACGGCGCCACGTCATCCCATTCATCGATCGCGGCGAATTTCGATGCGTCGAACGGGTTCGAGAGCGCCGGTAACCACGGCGCGGGCTCGCGCTTCTTGACGATCTTGTCCCATTCGACGCCGTGGAACCATGGATGAGTGCGGATCGCATGCGTGCCGCCGTGGTTGCACCCCATGCGCTTGGACACGTCGCGGTCGAGGAGCTTGGTCACGATGTCTTTGCACGCTCCAGGAATCCACGACGGAAACCGGAGCGGCTCTTTGACAATGTTGCGACAGATTTGAATCTGGTCGGACGGGTTGTTGCCGACAAATGGAGAACACCCGACCATCATTTCAAAGATCAGGACGCCGTACGCCCAGTAATCGACACCCTACGCCGTCCAGCTCAGCGACGACAGGCTTGCTCGATCTTACCTTGTTGTGCCCCTTGCCCAGCACAAGCTCGGGCGCCAGGTACTCTGGCGTCCCGCACAGCGTGTACGTGCGGTCGGCACACACCTTGGCAAAGCCAAAGTCCACGACTTTGATATACCCTTCTTGGTCGATCAAGAGGTTCTCCGGCTTGAGGTCGCGGTACACAATGTTGCGGTCATGCAAGTACTCGAGCGCCAAGATCACATGCGACGCATAGAAGCGGGCGTGGTCGTTTGGCAGGCGCCCACCCGGTCGCTCGGTGTTGTGCAGGTATGCAAAGAGCTCGCCCCCTTGGACAAACTAGCCGTCCCCCATTTCGTTAGCCAACGGCAGCCACGGGGGCGATGCGACGGAAGCTGGAGTATTACCTCCATGAGCAAGTACAGGCACTGCTGATCCTTGAACGTCTGGAACAGCTTGAGAATGAACGGGTGGTTGCACTGCCTCACGCGTTAGACAGTCGGTAGCGACGACCTGCACGAATCCACGGGACGTACCATGGCCAGCAAGTTCTTTTCGTTCAGGATATTGATTTGCTGCTTGTACGCCACGACCTGCGTTTTTTGCATGACTTTCATCGCGTACGGTTTGCCCGTCAATTTGTGCTTGACGAGCTTGACGCGGCCGAATGTCCCTGTCCCGAGCGTACGGAGCACTTGCAAGTCGTCGAACAAGACTTCTTCCCGTGCGTTCAGCTCGACCTGTCGGTCTTCGGCTTCGCGGTTGAGGATGTCTTGAAGCGGTCCGAGCAGTTCGACAAACTAGATGTGTGTGCGTGGAGTCGCGATGGCGACGGTGGACGGTGTACCTTGGCGCGCTCCAGGACAAAGCACTCGAGCGACCCGCTGGCCACGACATTCGCTTTGCGCGGTTCGTCGTTGAGCAAGGCCATTTCGCCAAAGAACTCGCCCACCGACAACTTGGCGATCTCGACCACCGTCGACCCTGTACAAATTCGTGACGTTCGGCTGAAAAGATAGACCTACCTGACATCTTGGACACGACCGCATGGCCCGACTTGATAATGTAGAACGTGCTTCCAGGCTCGCCTTCCTTGATGACGCTTTGACCGTCCTCAAACGATTGCGTCGTCAACGCGGCAAACAGCGACGCGCGGCTCGACGGCAAGAGCGACTTGAGAATGGGCACGCTTTGAATGACACTACGTTACCATGAGCCACGCTGCCGTGATTGCATTGTTTGGATCGACTGCACCGCATGCTCATGTTGCGGTCCATCACTTCGCGCAACGACCCGAGGATCTCGTCGAACGCTTGACGGTCCAACGCGAACGCCACAACATCCGTTTCGGCCGTCACGTTGGCCGCGCGCGGTTCGCGCGTCATGAGCGCTCGCTCGCCAAAGTACTCGCCGTCCTGCACACGAAGCGTCCGAGATTTACACGGCCATGCATGGGCGTGAGGTACCGAAATGCGAACGTTTTCGACAGTTTTGACTCCGTCGCCAGCGTCGCTGCAGACAACTGGGAACTGTGTGAGCCCGATGGCATCCGTTCTTGTGTGGTCCGAGGGTGTAGGGAGGTACCTGTGCCCGTCTTGATGATGTACAGCACGTTGCCTTTCTCGCCCTTGGTGATGATGCGCTCGCCTTGCTTGAAATGCAGCATTTGCACGACATTCGCTAGCTGGCTCATTTGGCTGTCTGTCAATTCCTGCAGATAACGTGTTCATACACAAGTGTGTCCAGCGCAAAGGCCAAGCTGCGTACGTGAAGCAACGGGACGTTGCGGAGAAATTTCTTGCACTCGTCGAGCTGGTCCTCAGCGTTGCGGGCAACGATCCACCGAAACGTGACGCGATCGAGTGCCCAGAGGATGCCCGAGTCGGTGGTCGTGACTGTCGCGGCGCGGGGGCAGTTGTACAACAGCGCCAACTCGCCAAAGCTGCCGCCGGTCTTGACTGTCCCGACCACGTCGCCCGCGATCGAGACGTCGTACGTGCCGCTCTCGACGACGTAGAAGAAGTCGCCAGTGTCTCCCTCGGTGATCACAACATCGCCCCGGTCAAACTTTTTACTGACCATGAACCCGGCCATCACGTCGATGTCGAGCGCGCTCACGATCGACATGAGCGCGTTGCGGGACAGCGCCTCCTTGATCATGTGCATCGTGTCTTCTGCCTTGGGCACCGTGTTGGGCTGATACTCGTCGTCGAACTGAATCGATTCGGCGAAAACGTCGCCACGGCGCTGGGCGTCGCGCTTCTCCCGCATCGCAATGCTCACCTTGCGATCTGCGTACGACGGCCACGTGAGCCTCACCAACCACGCAAGAAAGGAAAACGTACCCGTCGACGTCGTGACATCGGCCGCGATGTTGTCGAACTCTTGCGTTTGTTCTTTCAAGTTGGAGCTGGCACACCCCATCTTTTCGTCGGTGCACAACGAGCGAAAGTGAGCTGCTGCTGCGACGCGTCCCTCGCACCGTTCGGTTCAAAACGGACGCGCTATTCTTGGGCATGACACGTTGGCGCAATGTCGCGGCGAAACCAACGCCGCTTCTGGACAAAACCGCTTCAACGTGATGCCTTTTCGGCGTACATTATGTTAGCCAGGCCAATTCAATAACATATTGGTCGTGCCAGCTGGACAATAAATATATATTAATAATGTAAGAATAGTTCCAATACAATTCTGGTTGTTTACAATGTCCACAGCACCATCTGAAGAATTTATAATTATATTGCAACAAAGTACAATTAAACTTGAAGTTTGTATTCTCTTGTTTTACTGAATTTATTCTTGTTTGCCCACAATTGAACACTTTTCAATGTCTAGAGCAACACTACGTAATACTTCCAAGTACTATAATTCTTGATGATACAATATATATATATTTCATGGGCGACGCGCACGGCGAGAGCTGCGCCGTGGCCATAGCCTGAAGCGACGCCACCGTCGGCGAACGACGGCGACGTATATATACATGGTTTAATGGAAAAGTAATCGATTTGAGTTTCGGTGGTTGCGAAGTATCCGGATAAAATTTGTTTTATCCGATAGTGTCGCCTGATTGGCGGAGGCCGGTTTGGGCTTGAGTTTTTGGGTGGTTGAAGCCTTTCTCAAGCACGATGCGGTACCTCCGCGCCAAGCACATTCGTAAGGCGTTGCGGCAGTTCCAGTTCCTCTGCGGGATCAAGCCCCCGTACAAGGTGTTACTCGATGGCAACTTCATCGCGATGTGCATCAAGATGCACGTCGACATTGCGGTGCGCCTCCCGACGTTCTTGCAGACGAACAATTGCACGTACTTTGTCACGCGCGCCGTCTTGGACGAACTCAAGCTCTTGAGCGACAATGCAGACATGCGAGCGGCATGGGAAGCCGCTTCGTCTTTTGAGGTCGTCGAGGGCGATCCTGACGCCACAAACGACGCGACGAACTCGATGCTGGCCGCCATTGGCTCACGTAACGACAGAAAGTTCATTGTGGCGACCCAGGAAACAGAACTGCGCAGCCAACTGCGTCGAGTCCCAGGTGTACCGCTCATTTATTTAAATCGATCCGTGCTAGTGTTTGAGGACATGAGCGAAGCCACGCTTCGCATCAGCCGCAAGGACGATCATGCCAAGGCGGCCAAGTTGAACGCGGGCGAAAAACGCAAGCTCGAGGCCGTGGCATCCTCCACGGTGCGCGAGGCTCCAGAGAAGAAGTCTCGACTGGTCAAACGAGCGAAGGGACCAAATCCGTTGTCGGTGAAAAAAGCTACCAAGCCCAAGAAGGTGCGAGCTCCCAAGAAAAAAGCCCCCAAGGCCTAACGTCGAACGATATTCAACATTTCCAACGAGTCTCGAGTCCCTTGCACTATAGACACACACAACGAAAACTTTAGGAAGAACTCTCCGCCCAACAGAGTTATGCGCTCCAGGAACGAATTGCCGGGCTCGTTCGATGGAAGTACTAGCATCCATGGACAAGTACGGCCATTACACAACAGCAGGTGCATTGATTCGCACGCAGAGCTTGCGGTAGGTGACTGTCCCATCCGCATGCCGTCTCGTTTAGGCACCTACAGTCGCTGGGACATGGTTGTCGCACACGCGCTGCCGCTACGTGAACGGCGTGCTAGCTTGGAATGAGTTTGCCCCATTAGCCATGTTAGCCATGGCTGAGGTAAGCATCGATTCTCATACGCTTCAACTAGAAGTCATCTAGTTCATGCTTGATACAATTCGCACATGATTGTGCTCATCTTCATCAGGATTCGTTGCGTGGTTGCAGCAACATGATGTATTGACGGACGACTTCGAGGGCAACGACCCGACGAACGCTTAGATCAATGTTTCCAAATGCCCCAGCAGCGTTTGCACTTCCTCGACCGAGTTGTAATGGGCTAGCGACACTCGCACGACGCCGCCGTACGCCCGCAGCCCGAGCACGTCAATCAGCTGGACGGCGTAAAAGTCGCCAAATCGAATGCCGACATTGAACTTGTCCATTTGCCTGACCAGTTCCGGCGACTGCTTGCCTTCCACGACGAAGCTCACGGTGGCCACACGATTGTACACGACACCTTTTGACTCGGTTTGAAGCGTCGGAAGGCCGATGATGCGGACGCGCGGCGCCTTCGATCGAAGGAAAGTGAGGAGGAGGTCGGTCAGGTAGTGCTCGTGCTGTTCAAAGCGATCAAATGCGACTTGCATGAGCTCCCGCGGCGACCCTTGTCCTCGAAACACTGCTCCACCCATGTGTACAAGGTATTCAGCGATGCCTTGGCACCCGTAACTCAGCTCGAAGTTGACGTGGCCGGGCTGGAGCTTGTATGGTAAATTGTCGGCGGCAATGAAGTGGTGGTTTAAGCTCGGCAGCGCCAGGAGCAAGTCATAGTCGCCCCACAAAACAGCGTAGTGCGGGCCAAACACTTTGTAGAACGAAAACACATACATGTCGGCCCCGCTCGCTTGAACGTCAACCAGACGATGCGGGGCATACGCGACCGCGTCAACCGACAACCGAGCGCCAGCGGCATGGACGAGCTTCGCCACTTGATCCACGGGGTTGACGGTGCCAAGAATGTTCGAAGCGTGCGTCATAGCCACCCATTTTGGACGGGAACACGTGGCCAGAATGGCCGACAGATCGCTCAACTCCAAGAGCAGCGACGTCGTGTTGACGTGCCAAGTCTTGATGATCGCGCCAGCCTTGGTCAACCGACGCCATGCCCCCACGTTGGCTTCGTGTTCGGTATTGGTAAGGATGATCTCATCGCCGGGTACAATCGTGGGCAAAATTGCCTGCATGATGAGGAACATCAGCGCTGTGGTCGAACCACCCATCACGACTTCCTCACTGCGTTTGGCATTGATCAGAGTGGCAATGCTCTCGCGAGCCTGCACGACACGGGCAAGTGCAGACACGGACTTGTCGTACGACGCGCCGAGCTGCACGCTCGTCGTGGTCAAATACTCGTACACACGGTCAGCCACACGCTTGAGCACTTGCGCCCCGCCAGCGTTGTCCATAAAAATGGTTTGGTTCGGAACACTGAGCGACGGGAACTCGGCGCGGACAGCGGCCAACTCAGACGCGGAGAACGGCTTGGGCGTGACTTGAGCTGGGGACGACATGATGGGGAGTGGGTCGGATGTTGCGGGGGCCGACGCCTGTCCGGTCCGAGGTTGGGATGGGGCTTTGGCATCTCACAAGTTGAAGAGATTGGCAGAATTCCCTGAATTGGTTGATATATTTTAATCTTTGTTGTGCTGTATCCAATATAACTATGTCTATTTTG
Organism: Aphanomyces invadans; assembly: GCF_000520115.1. Lineage (NCBI taxonomy): Eukaryota > Oomycota > Saprolegniomycetes > Saprolegniales > Verrucalvaceae > Aphanomyces > Aphanomyces invadans. The sequence goes on along the minus strand of NW_008580238.1, from coordinate 4,258 downwards.
ACGATATTTGACCAAATTCGTGAAGCAGCTTTGCTCGAATGTGATCCGATTTCTCACGGTTGTCGCATTCCAGGATCCGTCGGAGGCGATCATTCATGTACGACGACGCCTTCGCCGAAGGAATGAGTCGTTCGACTCCCCCTCCCCCATCGTAATGCGAAAGCGCTTGTCAGAGCTTGAAAGGTATGCAAGAACTGGCGCCCATAGGCGTGACCCATTCTTTGCGCGAAGACTGGCAATGACCGGCCACGCTTTTCCATGTCAGCAGTTCAATCTGCGTCATCGTCTTCCAACCCCCTCGTAGCGGTTACGTTCGTTCTAACACTGGAGCACCAAATATACCACTACTATCCATAGAAGTATCGAGTATTTAATGATTGATTTTAGTTGGTAGCAACAAGTCCCGACCCACGCAGTTTCCACAATAATAGCAACGGTACCAACCCAGATCAATTCGAGAATGGCAATGGTACCAAGCCAGAATCTACGCGATCGGAATCCGGTGGGTTGGCACCATTGCCATTCAAATGGACCCCGTGGACGGCATGCCGACAAGCGAGCAGAATTTGTGTAAAATGAATGAAACCTGGGCTCTGGCGTTTTTAGCTCCAGCGGTCATGTACAAAACCACTCGCTGCTCGCATATCCACATATATCTGCACGCAGCTGCACCTGCACGCGGCTGTCTCGGGTCTTGGGTTTGATATCCATTGTACACTCGTAAATGTTTTACATGTATTAGAGAAATCTGGTTTTGCAATGTTGGGTGAATTTGAACATCACTGTCACCACACTTATACTAGGAATGGTTATGGATACAGTACAAACAGGTATAACTCGCGGGCAATTGTCTTTTTTGGGTACAGGCCCTCGAGGTTCATGTCGCCGCGTTTGTCGCAGAGCACGATTCACCCTGACACATCCCCTTGGGGGATTGCTCCCCTTGCGCCAGTTGCAATCCGATCGAGCGCATGCCAGCCGGCACGTAGGTGATTCGCCGGGGGAGACGTGTCGAGAGAGCACAGCGATGTTAACGGTTTTGTGAGATGTGGTCGAGCTTGCTAAGTAAGTACTCTTTTGTACATGCATGTCTCGGAGAATGCACCGAATACGAAAGGCGCAAGTGGCCATCCGAGAGATGCCAGAATGCAATGCATGCACGAACACGTGCTTAAGGCGCCACGGGCGGCCACATGCTACCCCGTCCTCGATGCGAGACCACAATGTGGGCAAACGAGCAAGCGACGAGAACTCGCGACGGCGCCGCTTTTCCAAGATGGGCAGCAACGCTACGGTGAGCGCGTGATGGGCGACAGGGTTGGTCGCTACTTGGTGCTCGATGCCGCCGTCAGAGAGCAGAAAGGGTAGTGGGTTCCTCACTCTGGTGTTGTGGATGGGCAGGTGGAGGGGGGATCGCGCCTTCAACGCTGCCACGAACGCATACACCGACGGCATCCTGAACAGGTTGGGTCTCGCTTGGACTTGTCAACGTCGTCGGATCGATGGTGCGGTTGGATTGATCTCGAGACTGAATGCCATCATGACGTGGCATCTCTTCTTGGCCAGTTCGCGCGGATCATGACGTGGCCAGTGCTGGTGTTTGTCGCGTCCGGTTACGACCGCGACATTGCTGCCACGGGCGGGAACGTCTTGAGTTGGCATCATTCGCCCCATGCGACGTGGTTTTCAATACGACCGGTCGCGCTCGTCCACTGTTTGAACTCTCGTCGCTTCGCTCCCTCAAAACGCGCCTATTGTCCATGTGCTCAACACAAAAGCCCCCCCCAGACCCTTGATGACCCCCCCGCTTGCTCAAGGCGTCGTGGTGAAGTGGGGGGCGGTCTGGGGGCGTTCGCCGACTGCGATGCCACGGACCTGAGCCCCCCCACATGTGGGACCGATTCCAATTGCCATCGGATGCATTCCCCCCTCAACATCTATTGAATGTCCCGCGCGGGAGGTCCAAAGCCCCCTTTGCTGCCGAAACCACACAGTTCTACCGCCGAGGGGCACTTGTTTCGCTTCATAGCTACACGCGCTCCATGAACGGCGGCACGTGCCCAGGTATGGTCGATCACCCACAAACGGAGGGTTCCACACTGGCCATGTTACGTAGCGGCAAACTTTACTGTAGCCGGCGTTGGTACGCTTTGATATCCATTGCGCGTGCGAAATAACGTGCTTCACCAAGTACTCTTGAATCTCGCCATGCAGCGACAACGTCGCGATGGACTCGTTGGGGGCTGCGGGGTGCTATAGAGCCCACTTGTTCGTGTTGTACTCGGTGCTACAAGTCGCCCTGGCACGTCCGAAGCGGGTCGCGCGTCGATATCGCCGCCAGCTGCTCATTGACGTCGTCCAAATTACGTGGTGTTGGAGAATTTTACCCAATCACATCGTCGCATGCCTATCACCCCCATCAACTTCAAAATGTTCGACCCGGCTGTGTGTGTCTTTGCGAGCGAGCGATGGGGATGTCGGGGTGCCTGTGGTGCTGTGGGTCGGCGCGGTCCAGGTATACCTTCGACGACATCCCTGACCTGCGGTCCAAGGTCGCCATCGTGACGGGAGCGAGCTCCGGCATCGGTCTCGTCACAGCCCGCGAACTCGCCCGCAAGGGCTGCCATGTCATTTTCGCAGGCCGGTCACGTGAAAAGACACTCGGAGTGATCCATCAAGTGGCGAGGTCGCTGCAGACAGCCACGACGCAGCTCGAGTTCATGCACGTGGATCTGATGAACTTGACATCGGTCCATGCATTTGTGAACGCGTTCCGACACCGCAACTTGCCGCTCCACATCTTGATCAACAACGCTGGCGTGATGGCGCCGCCGTTCACGCTCTCGAACGACGGCATCGAGTCGCAGTTTGCCACCAACCACGTCGGCCACCACGCCTTGACGACGGGGCTGCTGCCCATCCTGGAAGCATCGGCACCGTCGCGAGTGGTCATGGTCAGCTCGCGGGCACATGTGCGCGCGCCTGGCATCGATTTCACCAACCTGAACAATGCCCAAAAGTACTTTTCGTGGAACTGGTACAGCCAGTCGAAGCTGGCCAACATTTTGTTTGCAAGGGAGCTGACTCGTCAACTCGAAGTGCGCAATGTCATGAACGTCTACGTGAATGTCGTCCACCCTGGCATCGTCCAGACGGCTCCAACGACCCACCAACACTGGCTGGCCTCGCTCATTCTGTCGTTGTTCGAGCTCGAAGTTGACGATGGCGCCAAGACGCAACTGTACGTGGCGACATCCGACGACATTGTTACGCACAACTGGCACGGCGAATACTTTGTCCCGATTGCAAAACTCGGCGCGACCGATTCCATGGGCCACAACCAAGTCCTCGGGAGGAAGCTGTGGGCGTTTACGGAAGCGCTGATTCGCGACACAACCTCGGGTAACACGCCCGACTTGTGCGATGCGTGTCATTCTTCCACTACCGCGTTCTTGGACGCACAGGATCGGCAAGCTCCGTGACTTGTTCATGCACAGCTTTGGGACACCCAGTGCGATTGACTGTCTGTTTAAATTAAACCGTATGATAGAAGTTTGAGTGAATCGCCCGTGCCATCGATGGACTCGACTGCCAAGGCATGGTCCATCTGTCTTGTCATGTAGTTGACATAACGCAGTCGAGGTCGGCCTCTGCCGCTCGAGGGATGACGCAATGACCGTCACATTGCGCCGTACCTCACGACTGCCCGAGAGCTCGTGGCATGTAGCGGCAGGAAAGACTGGGTGCCATTGCCTTGGCAGGAAGGACGACGCTGCGGGGATTCCATGTTTGCCAGGCACGTGTAACTGCCAGCTGATCCACAACGAAACGGTCGTGTGCGAGCGATAAAAATTCACTTGGATAAAGTATGCAATCGTCGAAATCTCGAATAAAAGATCTCGTTCGTGGCCGAAAGATCGCGCCGCGACGACGATGGATGCGGTCGCATGGCATGTGAGCAATCGTACGTCGCTTCACTCGACTTGGAGTGCATGCATGCTCAGCATGACATGGATAGTGCTGGCAGAAGGCTCGACGCTCCTAAACGTACTCTCCGTCGTCTTCTATGTCATCCTTGGCCTCGCTGTGTTCATTATCGTCGTCGGGATCTGTTTTTGCTGGCTCAACAAGCGCGCGGACGCCGAGTTTGACGGTACGGACGTGAACCTGACAGCCTCATGGTTCTGCACGCATCTCACCCTGCACTTTTCATGCACAGAACAAAACACGTATCGCGAGCTCGAAGGTATTTTGAGGT
>NW_008580237.1:56257-56610 GCF_000520115.1 Aphanomyces invadans | reverse complement strand
GTGCAGGAGTTGGAGCAGGAGTTGGGGCGGGCGTTGGTGCTGAGGTTGGTGTTGGGGTTCGCGTCGGGTTTGCGGCGTGCGCTGCAGCAGCCACCAAGGCTAAACCAACGATGGTTTTCGTGATGGACACCATCGTGGTGGGTAAATGAAGAATGAAAGCTGCTGGCTGAAATCGTGTTTCGAACGTTGGGGGAAGCGCAGTGCTGAACCCGCGCTTCGTCTTTCGCACATCTGGCATGGGCCAGAACGATCGCCATGTCGGATGGTGGGACTCGAAGCCCGTCCTCTCTGGTGGGGACAAAGTTACCAACGCAGATCACCGTGTTGAGCGCGTGCGTGAGAAATGAGCTAGA
>NW_008580237.1:46477-47085 GCF_000520115.1 Aphanomyces invadans | reverse complement strand
CCAGTCCCTTTGCAGACACCCGTACCAACCCCATACCCCTACTTTTGCACCTACCCCACACCCGACTCGTGCTTCGACACTGTCGCCCACGCCGTCGAGCGCCCCTGCACCCACTTCCGCCCGTACCCCTGCACCTACTCCCGCATCAACCCCTGTCCCGACTCCAGCCCCAACTCCAGCCCCGACTCCTGCCCCGACCCCTGCACCAACTCCCGCACCGACCCCTGCCCCCACTCCCTCTGTTACTCCAGCTTGCGCTGGCATCGAAGAAGACACAGACTACTTTGGCAACGACATCGCTTCCACCACTCAAGCTTCGGCTGAGTCCTGCTGTGCCGCCGACTCCAAGTAAACGCCTGGCTGTAAGCTGTTTGTCTGGAGCGACTACAACGGCGGCTCAAGTCAGCCAAGGGCGCGACCATCCCTTGACCAGGGATCGTCACGATCTACACGGCGTCGAGCTGGACCGAGTCATGTCTGGTACTCTCATCGTCAACCAAATTCCGCGTGCCGCCTTTGGTCGTACGTTTGTTTCGGGGTTTCATTGCCAGCGTGGCTTCAATTTTGTGGCATTCCCATGGATGTGGTAAACCCAGTTGCGACGATAG
>NW_008580237.1:45503-46377 GCF_000520115.1 Aphanomyces invadans | reverse complement strand
GGTGGAAGCGATGTCGTTGCCAAAGTAGTCTGTGTCTTCTTCGATGCCAGCGCAAGCTGGAGTAACAGAGGGAGTGGGGGCAGGGGTCGGTACGGGAGTTGGTGCGGGAGTTGGTGCAGGGGTCGGATCAGGAGTCGGTGCAGGAGTCGGTTCAGGAGTTGGTGCAGGAGTCGGTTCAGGGGTTGGTGCGGGGGTTGGGGCTGGTGTCGGGGCAGGAGTTGGTGCAGGGGTTGGCTCTGGCGTAGGTGCAGGGGTCGGCTCTGGGGTTGGCGCAGGCGTAGGTTCAGGGGTTGGAGCAGGCGTAGGTTCAGGAGTTGGTGCAGGTGTAGGTTCGGGAGTTGGTGCAGGCGTCGGTGCTGGCGTCGGTGCAGGCGTTGGTTGAGGAGTAGGAGATGGAGTGGGTGCAGGAGTTGGTGATGGAGTTGGTGCGGGAGTTGGGGCTGGAGTCGGGGCAGGAGTTGGGGCTGGAGTCGGGGCTGGAGTCGGGACTGGAGTTGGGGCTGGAGTCGGGACAGGGGTTGGTGCGGGAGTAGGTGCGGGGGTTGGGGCTGGAGTCGGGGCAGGAGTCGGGATTGGAGTCGGGGCAGGAGTTCGGGCCGGAGTCGGTGCCGGTGTGGGGGAAGGAGTACGAGCGGGGGTTGGTGCCGGTGTACGAGCAGGTGTTGGGGCAGGTGTCGATGCAGGAGTCGGACTTGGCGTTGGAGCTGGGGTTCGCGATGGGATTGCAGCGTGCGCAGTTGCTACGAGGGCAAGCCCAACGATGGCTGCTTTCGTGATGGACACCATGGTGCAGGCCAGGTGTAAATGAAGAATGCACGCTGGCTGAACCTGCGCTTCGAACGTTGGAGGCAGCGCTGTGCTGAACGCGTGCTTC
>NW_008580237.1:36054-36869 GCF_000520115.1 Aphanomyces invadans | reverse complement strand
GTCTGGTACTCTCATCGTCAACCAAATTCCGCGTGCCGCCTTTGGTCGTACGTTTGTTTCGGGGTTTCATTGCCAGCGTGGCTTCAATTTTGTGGCATTCCCATGGATGTGGTAAACCCAGTTGCGACGATAGTATTCCGATAGATCGGTCGGTGGGTCGCTGGCAGTAGTCGTTGGCTAGACATGCGTCGCCCTGGTGCGCTTGAATCCACACGATGCAATGATGCAGGCGCTCTTGACAAATCCAAGGAAAAGCGTCGACAGCGACAAGAGCATTTCTTTGCGCGGTCCTTTTATGCAAAGAGCGACCTCGTCCCATCCGTGCTATCCTTGCAAGCGCCCTCCCCATGGCAGGATACCTGTGTGACGAAGACATGCTGTGGGCAAAGTGAAGTGTTCCAGCGCCCGCGTGGGTGTGGTCAGGCACGATCTGACCAGATTCGGCCAGGGACTGCCCATCCTTCTCGAGGGGAGCGGCGAAAAAGCCGCTGCGTTCCCGCTCGAGCTGCTCGGTCGGTCGACTTGGGGGCATGGACATCACGACGTGGCGTGGAAGAAAGGAGGACCAGATTGGATCAGCGGTGTGAAGGAGCAGAGCACCACACCTCCGCACATTCGACCGCGGTACACTGTGGGCGGAGGACGTGACGGACCCAGTATCCCTCGTGCTGGACTCACCCTCGCGCTCGATATGATATCGCCACAAAAGTTTTGTTTACCCGTCAGGAACTATGGTGTCCTTGCGGCAGGCGCTGATCGGGGTGCTCCTCGTTGCTTCAGCGCAACATGCCGTCGTAGCAGGGGCGAAAACCCCA
>NW_008580237.1:35295-35912 GCF_000520115.1 Aphanomyces invadans | reverse complement strand
ACGTCATACGATCGAAATCGTGGCAAGCCGACCTCCCTCTCGTGTTTTCTCTCAAAGCACAAGCACCTCTTTGATACCTGATCGACGGCGGCGTCACTGCGATGTAATATCAATGAATACGTGGCATGATCTCGGCCGCTCATGAATCAAGGTCGTACTCCACATGATGCGATGGACCTTCGCGATGCTACGCGACCGCGGCAACCCACACGGGAAATAGAGCCGTGACAGCCATGCAAAGAGGACGTTGCGCTGGCGAGATGAGATTGAAGCGGAAGTGCTCTTTGCGCAGGTAATGCTGGCTCGTTTGCGTTGTCGGTGTGGCTGCGGTTGCGGGTGGTGGGGAGGACTCGCGCTTCTCTATCACCACGTCGGGACGATGGGCCAGTCCTCTGAGTAGGTGCGGGGGTCGGGGCAGGGGTTGGGGCTGGAGTCGGGACAGGAGTCGGTGCAGGAGTTCGGGCCGGTGTGGGGGAAGGAGTACGAGCGGGAGTTGGTGCCGGTGTACGAGCAGGAGTCGGTGAAGGAGTCGGGGCAGGAGTTCGGGCCGGAGTCGGTGCCGGTGTGGGGGAAGGAGTACGAGCGGGGGTTGGTGCCGGTGTACGAGCAGGTGTTGG
>NW_008580237.1:33786-35195 GCF_000520115.1 Aphanomyces invadans | reverse complement strand
GCCCCCACAACAGTTGCACCGACGAAAACTCCCCCTCCTCCTCGCACCACGCGAAAACTTCGATTCAACTGAGCCACGTGTCGCGTCCTCTGCGCCACCCATTGCTCCTCGTCGGTCCATCTTTTTGGCCAGAGGATCGTGAATAATACATCCCCTCTTCCGTCGTCGGATTTTGGAGCCCGACCATCGCCCCTTTCATCAGCACAGGTGCATCCCCTACCTATATTCCAACACCCATGCAGTTGCATCCTCGTCGTGCCTTGGAGACGCGGAACTGAGCTGCTGCAGGTCCGATCCGCGTCGTTGGAATCGCCCCACATCGGGAGCGTGTCCCTTGCGTCCTGAACGCGCATTGTTGTGCACGTGATCCAAACGGTCGGGGTTCGCTTGACATGTTTTACCAATTCCTTCGGGGATGCGACGACTTTCGTCGCGCGAGATCGGATGGTGCAGAGGAGATCGGGGAAGTGGAAACGTTACGAGGTGGCGAACCAGGTGCCCATCGCTGCAGTTCTTTGCACCAGGCCCAAGGTTGGAAAGCCTACATTGCGTTCAGCGACGATCTGACACCAAAAACACCCCCAGCGCCCGTATGGAATCGGCTTCGCGGGTGGAACTGCTTACAGTCGGACAGCCGCTCTAGCTTTTGCCGCGACGCCTGTACTGCAAATGGCTGCGCACTGCGCTCCAACACGTTCTTTCTCAAATGCGACTGCTTTATAGTACTTCTGAACTGTTGCGAATTGTCATGAGGCAAAGGAATTAAAAATTAGAGCGGTTTAGCAAGCCGGGAATTTGCATCACCGGTTATCCGAAAAAAGAAGGATGAAACAAAACGAACGAAAATAGTTGGGAGTAGCGCAACTATTCCGGATAGTTAACCGGATACTAGTAGGGGGGCTCCTCGGCCTGGTTCGCTTCGCTCCCGGCCTCCGGTGCTCCCAAACAATAGATAGATCATTCCTGTTATATTGAGTCGCTGCGCGGGCGAACGGGCCTGGTTCGCTGCGCTCCCGGCCCTGGCCTAAGCTCGCTCCTAATCGTTCCGGATAACGAGTTGCGTGATAGTTGCGGACCAACATTCTCTATGATATCCAAGTATAGATGAAAAGTTGGAGTGTTGGTAAAATTGCGCTACATGCCAACTATCTGTAAATGTGCATCACACCGTGATTTAACGATTTTGAAGCGACCCAATTTGGAGTCCACGTTGCGTTCCGATTCCAGATTCAATGGGTATGTCATATATAGGGATCCTGCATACGGTAAATCTGCCCATTTTGCGTTGCCCTTTTGTGGGCGCAATTGGACCCCAGCTGAGAAGTACTACTACTCTGGTCCGGAATAGTTGTCCCATTGTTTTTGGATTGGCGGAATTTTTCTAAAAGTTGTCCAAATGGCGTGATCAT
>NW_008580237.1:21975-24876 GCF_000520115.1 Aphanomyces invadans | reverse complement strand
GCGTCGTCGATAGGTACGTGTGGACCGGCGTTATCTTGCTGGATTTTGATGTTTTTGCTGGCATCTTGTGGCATGATTTTTAACCTGCTTGGTCGAGCAAGTCTTGACGATCTTGTTCATCTTCGCGCTTTCTTTTTTCTTGCTCTTTGCGTCTTCGCGCTGGTCCAGAATGTCTTGCTTCAGCTTCATCATGCGTCATGTTGTCAACGCCTTTACCCCCCAGATGCACGCAGGCAGAAATCCTGGGTTCACATTCTTGCATGACGAGTGCGGCCTTAGCCCAGGTTGCAGCAACCTTTCCATGCCCAACTTCGTAAAGACCTAGCCGAACAACCTCCTTGAGGAGAGCTTCATCCATTTCGTCCGTCCACTGGATCTGTTTTCTATCCTTCTTTCCCTTGGAGATGGCACCACAGATTTTCCCGACTTGGCGCGTCGAAGTCGGTTGGGAAAATCAAATCCCCTACTTTCTCCAGTCAATTCACCAATTCACCGACTTGGGCGAACTTCGAAGCATTACAAATTCGAATGTTTAATCGGGAATTCATATTCCCGACTTGCTAAAACGCTCTATTGTGTCCCGAATTGTTCATTGCGTTATAACCCCGAAATTCCTCTTGAAAAGCTGCACCAGCAACAGGAAAGAGATGACCTAGAACGATATACATTAGGATGCCACCTTAGTCACGGGGTTTCCATGAAAAGGACTTGGTGGAGGGTGGTGGAGGCAAGCGCGAGATAGAGAACTCACACCAGAGTCCGGAGTCTCTGGCAAAGTGCAACGTCAAGTTAAACGTTATCGTCGAGGGGTCAAAGTCGGCAACCAGCCGCTACCCGTTGGAGCTGCTTCGAGCTCGTCAGTCACATCCCTCGTTGGACTTCAAGGAGTGGGCTGTGAGAGCACAACGTCGGCAGTGAGGTCGTCAACAAATGGGCGGAGATTATAAGCGTCGTGACAGCGTACCACACATTCTCGAAGAGCCCCAGAGTACACGGACCTGTACGAGACTCACCAACCCACTACCATCACTCCATCACGCACTTCAGGGACTGCGCAATCCCGTTAGGAACGACCGAAAACACACCACGACAACTTTGCATCATGATCGTTCATTGTAGCAGAGTCAAACGAAAAGCCTGTTGCGAATCGACCCCATTCTAGTCGCTTAGAGATCTACACAGGTTTCGTTCAAGCCGAGGTCAAGGCGCCACCCATTCTTTGAAACGACTCGTCATCACGGTCGAACCGATGGAGCAATTGCAGCATTTGAAATGAAGCGATCCAATGCTGCCGAGTTGTAGCAGGCGGTTCTACAGGCTCCGCCAAAGGATTCAACTTCGCTGTAACGGAGGGTGAAGCAAGCTGCGAGGAGATTGCGCACGATGCGTAGACAACCGAGCTACAATTTCAAGCAATAGATGTGCAAACAAAATTCACATTAATATTGCCTGCCTTGATGGATAGTGAGTCGCCATCGAATCGATCACACACAGCACTAAATCAAATACTTCCTCCGTTCCGGAATAAAGTACTGTATATATTTCCGCATAATTTTACTCAATTTAGTCAATACGTCACTAAAGTCGGTCAAAATGGTACAATCAAAAACAGTGCAGGCGAATGATGAACATGTCCATATTTTCAGAAACTATTCTTGGCCACCAAGCCCGAGTAATGATGTCTCAAAGTTCCAAAATACATGACAAAAATCTAAAAACTCCGCAACTCAGCCAATTTTTTTTAATTCATTCTCCTCCAATCGATCTGAAACCAAGTGGAATAGATTCCTATTGACGCGTAGATATATTTAGCAACCATCAGGACACATTCGATATTAGCAAGGAAATACGCAAGTTTTGCGATGACGCCGCCCACGACGACCAAACGACTCATCAACGCACAGCGCACCGAAGTTTACGTTCGACTGTCACTGCTCAAATCCGACGGTAGAATCAAGCGAGGAAAGCTCAAGAAGTTGTAGAATGAGTTCAAGGTGACCAAGGGTGCACTGTCGAATCTGTGGAAAGCGCGCGAGTCAGTTCGGGACCATAGCTGTGTCAACGTTCAGTCACGGATTAAGACACGAATTGGAAGGTCACGCAAGCTGTCGTTGGCGGCAATGGAAGCGAAAGTCAAAGCAGTTCCGAGGATCAAACGGTCGACGATGCGTTCCCTTGAGGAGGCCTCGGGGATAATGATGACGAATTTATGGCGCCTCTTGCTGTCCAAGGTGATGCGATGCACAAGTCGACTTAAGCCACTGTTGACAGACAAGCACATCTCTGGACCGCATGGCGTTTTTTCAACGCTACCTACGTACAAGCGTTTCTGGGTAGACATACTGGCACGACATGTTGGACACGGTGCACATTGATATAAAGATGGTTTTTACGTCTCAACGCAGAACCGAAGATACTACCTTTGGAATGACGAAGCTGTACAAACTCATTTGGGATGGGAAGATCGGCATGTGGCCCTTTGTCAAGACAAGTCCAGCTCTGTGAAACAGTAAAACCGCACCTGAATCGAAGATGTGACCGAGCCATACACGGTGATCCGTGATTTCCTCAAGTCGTTCCTGGTCGACAAAGTCATACCGGCTGTTCGTTCGAAGTGGCCATGAATGAAGATATCTCTTTGTGTGCTCAACTGGCCCAAAGCCCAGACCTGAACGTTTTGGACTTGAGTTACTTCAATGCCATCCAGAGCCTCCAACACCAAATGGCTACGTACACACTGGACGACCTTGCTATGGCTGTTGCCAGGTCTTTCGAGGATCTGCAGTCCTCTTTTTTGGACAAGACGTTTCGGGCGTTGCTGAAGGTCATGGAGTGCATTTTCAAGACTGGAGGTGGCAACAACTTCAAGTTGCCGCACCAAAAGAGAGTTGAGTTGCTTAA
>NW_008580237.1:0-19060 GCF_000520115.1 Aphanomyces invadans | reverse complement strand
CGAAAACTGTGCCTGAAGTCGCATACAAATTTAATGATGAATCATGTCAACCCTCCTGAAAGTCGCGCAACCTTATTGGATCCGAGGGTGTATTTGGCAATGCAGCGAGATATCATGGCTGATGTGGAAGTCCGTGGTCGTTGTGCAATGGAATGAGCACCGCTTCAGAGCACGCAAGGGATGGTTCGTTGGCCGAAACGATGTTCAAGTGCCTTCCCAGAGCTTCGCGAAATACACATCACAAATGAGCTCCAACACCAGTGAATCTTCACCGCCAGACGGCATTCGTTTGGATCCCCACCCAAGACAACTAAACGACCAACCCCGAAACCCCTGTCGAATATCCAGCTTCATCCGGATACTCGTATCTTGGACCAAATTTGGTAGAATCGGCATGGACATGGCGTCGAAGACCTACATCAAGGTGCTCCAGGGCGACTAGCCGAGCTAACGCCATGATGCAGGACCTGTGGCAGCGCGTCGACACGATGCTCGAAGCGATCCCGCTTCTGACGCAGACTACGGCGTCCAGGCCACATCCCATCGTGGTTCATTTTGGGCCTGGCTTCCTAGGCCTTGGCTTCACTCCCAGCGCACATCCCCATTACCCCGTCAGTATCCACGACTTTCCTGTCCTTCCGAATGGAATGCCAGGAGCAGCAGCGTTCTACAACGAAACCACCATTGCAGACTCATCGTACGTGGCGCTTCTCACGGTGACTACAACCAGTTATGCGGTTTCCGCAGCAAGCTCCATTCAGGCCAGATCTTGACGCACATCAACGAGATCGACGTGTACAACATGTCGTACTTGGAGACACTAGACATGTACGTCGCCCTTCGCTTCGGCACCTTGACTCGCATGACGACATGGAGTTGCAGGATTCAATCCGTGGGGCGACCCGTGCAGCTACGCTTCATGCACAGGAGCGCAACGTCGTCGCCTCAAGCCGTCCAGCAGAGCCCCAGTCAACCACCAGCGCCACCTAGCGTGGCCTTTCGTGTGTTCAACGCAATTCAGCACGGTCGGTTCCTCACGTTATTGGAGCTGCAAACGCAGATCGATTTCACGTGGAAATATCCATCGGACCATCGAAACATGCTGCACTTTTCCGCACGTTACAAACAAGCAAACGCGACCAAATGGCTGCTTCGACGAAGTTGTGGCAAGACGTTGGCTCAAGAGCGGAACCTCCACGGGCGGCTGCCGCTACACGATGCGATCTCTGGCGGCCATCTCGACATCTGCATGCAAGTGCGTTGATTTGGATGTTGAAAGTGGACTCGATTGCCATGGCGCTGCACACAGGTACACGAGGCGTATCCCGAAGCGGTGGCGGCGGGAGATGACCGAGGCATAACATGCGTGCATCTTGCGGCGGGCCATGGCCATCTGGACGTGCTAAAATGGTACGCCCGCTGTACAAAAACGTAGAGCTCAACTTGAGAGCCTCCAGGTTGATGGCGATCGGAACCACACCCACGCGGACGAGCCACGATGGCAAGAGTGGCTTGCACTTTGCAGCGTACCATGGGCACTTGGAAACGGCAGTGTACTTGATTCGGGAGTGCCATGTCGATCCGACCTTAGTAATGGACAACGGCATCCACATGCGTCGGCACAGTGTCTTGTCTAGGTGGACAGCAACCAATGCACATGCCTCCACTACGCTGCCAAGCACGGCCATGTCGAGCTGTGCCAGTGGCTCGTGTTTCACACGCTCGTCTTGCCGACACGTGTCAACGTGCAAGCACAAATGGCCAAGGATCTTGTTCGTGGCACACACACTGTTCAACCGTTGCTGAGGTTGTGTAGGTGCCGCCGCATCACGCCGACTTGCACCAATTTCTGACAGACGTGAGTGCTTTGCCGCCACCTCCACATAACATCGTCGCGACGTCGGTAAGGATGCTGCTGCAATCGTTCGTAGTTGACGTGTCGAGAGGAAGCTGCCCGAGTTGGGCGCCATTCATGTGCAATGGAGGCATGACCCCTCGCCGACTGCGCTAGATTTGAGGTAAACACGCCATGCTTGGCATCCGCTGAGAACGTTTGGTAGGTGGACCAAACTACAGCACTTTGAGCTGGAATTCGCCAAGGGGTTCCTGGGGGCTTGGGACGTCTTTCACGTTCGATTGGATGCTTCGGCTACGGTTCGGCAACCATGCCAGCACTCAAAGCATCTGCGGAACGTCTGAGGTGTCGTTGTAGCAATGCGTCATTCCGCACTGCGTTCCCCAGACCGACTACACGTTGCGCCTTCGAGCGGTCAATGCAAATGGGTCGTCGTCGTTTGGAAAGGCCTCGGTTCGTACGCTGCACACCGACACGATCCAAGAGGGATTCAACCACGTCCATGTCGTCGAGTTACGGCATTTGCCGGCGCTTGCGGCGGCCCAACGGCACTACGTCGTGCTCAACGTTGCGCCGGTCCGTGCGCGATTCTACCAAAAGCGATACTTGACGACGGAACTATGTTGCAGGGCATGTCTTTCAGGAGCAAGCTTGGCACGTTGCAAGAGCGGTTTGCGCTGGACGCGCAGAGCTTTCGCCATCCAAAGTTTGACTGCCACGTGCCCGTCTTGGTATCGCGTCAGAGTCCAGTGCGTTGGCTGAGTTTGACGCGCAGGATGTCTTTCCCGTCATGACGGTCGATGTGTTTGTGGTGGACAACGCAGCGATGGCGACGTCGCTCGTCACGTCCTTTTCGTGCAGCCTGTTGCAGTCGGGTGTGCAATGGATAAACTTGTCGTTCTCGGATGAAATGGATGGTGGAGAAGCGCTCGTGATCACGAACGACATCCCAATCCCCGTTACGCCAGCACAAGATCCCTTTGGGTTTTACATTCCATCGGGCCATGCGAAACGCTACGTCGTTGCCCACCAGTTGGAGACGGACTGTTTGGCACCTGCCCGCATGCGAAGATGGACCACGACGTTCGACCTAGATCGAGCGGTACGGTTTTGGATTGTGCGAATCGAGCTTGCTGCCATCCCGACGTCACGCAGGCGGTTGTAGGGCCACCGGTTCAGATCGACGCTGATGGGGGAGATCGGCGCCGACGACGGCCCGCTGGACGACGACGTTCGACGGAGAATTCAAGATCTGTCGTGGCATGGCATTCCTGACGAGTTTCGAGCGCAGATTTACTTCATCGTGAGCGGTAGATGGAACCGAGATATGCTGATCGATCTCTGACACGACACTCCAGGAGCTTCTGCACTCGCGGCAGCTCATCCCCCAACGTATTACACCGACCTCGAGTCCCAAAGGTTGGCAGATCTCCACTGCAACGCGACACGCCAACCGAAACCTTTGTAGCGATGGGTGTGTCGACAAGGAGCTCGTTCTTGCTGACGTGAGGCGGACGTTTTCTGACCAAGCCGCCATGGACACGATCCAAGCTGCGCTGGAACGCGTGCTCTTGGCCTTTGCAGTGCACTGCCGCAGCATCAGATACTGCCAGGTACCGTCGACCCTTCGTGGCGGCGCACGTCGACAAGGTGGTTGCCACTAGAGCATGAATTACATCGCTGCACGACTTTTGGCCATCTTACCGGAAGTCCGGGCGTTTTGGGTGTTGGTGGCGCTGTGCGGGCACAAGTTTCTAGCGTAATGGACCAACCCTTTCGTGTGAAATGAATCGCGGCGAGAGCTTGATCGGGTCGTGGTAGGTATTACAAGCCAAATTTAGCTGGAGTCCTTGTCGACGGATCCGTGTTTGAAGCGTTGCTACAAGCGCGGCTCCCTCGCCTGCACCACCATTGCCTCGCTCTGAACACGCCTATGGACATTTTGGTCGCCCAGTGGCTGCTACCGCTCTTTTGCCAGACGGTAAGTCTTGACCACATCGGATCTCGTCGACAAGTCTTGTAGTTTCCGTCGCGAACGACGTATCGAGTTTTGGATTGCTTGATCGCACAGGACGCAGCGTCGGCAGTGTTTGCGCTCGTGCTGGCGGTACGAGCGCAAACAAACGACTTGGTGTTGACGGGGGTGGCGTAGCACTTGCGCTTGGCGGCACCGCTGCTCCTGAAAACCAAAGATTACATGCAATTCACCGCCCAGCTGCGGCACGTGGAAGCAGGTACACTTCGGCGGTGGAGTAATAATGCAATCGGCGTCATGTGCTGCGTAGGCATGTTCGACGTCGAGCACGTGTTCGAGATGGCGGCGAGGGAAGCCCACAGCCTTGGAGATCAAGCTGTCTTGCTGCAGCGACAGCGCCACGTTCACTTGGAATCGCTCGAGGCCGCGACGAGTTCTCTAGATGCAGCTAATTCCTAGTACTTCCGTGGAGGGCGCCGCGCTTCGACGTGCTCGGCTTTCCTTGTTCCTTCCGCGGCGGTGTGCCGGTGGATGCAAGCCGCCGTAGGATTTATCCAGTACTGTGGATGGGTCCTTGGCCGTGATTGGATGTGATGTTGGGCACCAGCTGGTCGTGTTTTTGTTGCAGCATGAGCTTCCAGGCGCCGCAGATGCAGCGCCGACCGAGCAACATCCAGGCGGGCGACGAGCTCTGGATCGACGTGCAGAAGAAGGCTTTTACGAGGGTAGGACGGCATCTTCCTTGCTGTTGTGACAGGTCGGTCTGTGGGCCGACGTCGCTGTAGTGGGCCAATTCGTTCTTGCCAGCAGGCAAGGGCATTGATGACTTGTACACGGACTTAAGCGACGGACTGGTCTTGATTGCGTTGCTGGAAGCGCTCACGGAAGCGCCGTTTCCATCGGTACACTTGAGTTTGCATGGAATGAAAGGATGATGGGTGGTCGTTTTTGCCAGAAATTCACAAAGGAACCGCGGCTCCGCATTCACAAACTGGAGAACCTGAACATGGTGTTCGGGTTTCTTGCCAAGGGAAATGTGATGGTGACGAATATCGGATCAAGTGACATTTTGGACGGCAACAACAAGCTTATTCTCGGGTACGTGCCCGCCGCGCCTTGACGCACGTGACTGCCTCCTTCGTAGCCTGATGTGGACAATTATCAAGCACTACCAAGTGGGGGATATTGCTGTGGACGGTGTGTCTGGCAAGGAAGGTGTGTGGGTTTGGCTTGCTCGCTGGCATTGCTTGGCTCGACCTGTTGTTCGTGGTAGGGCTGCTGCTGTGGTGCAATCGCCTATTTGAACCATTTCACTTTCGCGTGAGCAATTTCACAAACAACTGGAGCAATGGCGCCGCGTTTTGTTACCTCGTCCATGCGCTAAACGCCGAGTTGCTGCCGGACGTCGTTGCCTTCACCGAGCAATCGTCGCCTGTCGAAAACCTCGCGACTGCTTTTGGTCTGCTTGAAAAGCACTTTCAAATCCCCGCCTTGCTCAACCCTGAAGATCTCCGAGGCAACGTTGACGAAAAGTCGGTGCTCACGTACGTGTCGATGGTGTACCAGGAGTGCTCTGGAAACGTCGCTCCTGGTCTGGCTACGACGTCGGCCGCAGGACCTGGATTTCGCGCGCCCATCACTCGTATTTTGGAAGACGAGCCCACCGAGTTGTGGTGCGCAGTGCAGGCCACGCTGCCCAAAGCGCCGACGTGGGCTCCTTTGACTAGAACGACCACGCGACGTGTCCAAGTGCCTCCGCTTCCTTGCACAACCCCCGTTTCCTTCACAGCGCTTGGTTCTGTGGTCGCGCTGCTGTACCCCCACGCGACAAACTTCTTTATCAAACCTCGATCGCAATAGAGTCGATAGTTTTTTTGATTTCTTTTCGCGGACCGCTTTTACTTTAGGTTTTGGAGCTCTACGGTGGCAAGTAGTTCAAAGGTACCCCGAGGTCGCACGGCGGCGATCTTGAAGCGCTTGGTAAATTCACAGTGCAGCTGCGTACGTGACATCCTTTCCCACAGGGTACTCGAATAAGTCCCAGACGGCGAAAGCTGACGCAACTCGAAATGGCGCGGCGTCCGAGTCGAGATGGGGAACATCAGGTTCTTGAGCCGTAAAGACGAAGAAGTACACAACTGCGAGAAGCAACGACTCAGCCACACAGATCGTCGAGTACATGTAGAGTTCGGAAGTGGTCCAATGGCGGACGATGGCGTTGGCGAGGGACCATTGAAGGGTCGAGAGGAGAAGCATGCCCTTCACCACGAGGAACTTGGCCGTGAGTTTGAACGAGCCAGAGATATGCGCCTTCAGCTCCTTGTACGTTCGAAGAACTCCGAGAAACGTCAGCACCGTGAGAGTCACCATCACGACGGCAAGCGCTGAATGCACAATGCGATATGAATCGGTAAGCGGGTTACGCGCTTGTTGGTTGACGGCCCACCCGTCCACCGCCGCCAAGATTGGCTTCAGAATTACAAACACAATAATTCGACTTCGGAATCGATCCAGGGTTATCTTGCACGGCGATAACAGCCAGTTGTCGTTCGTTTCGTCGTTGTTTTGTTTCATGTGGCCAACGGCGGCCGCGGTACCGCCCACAAGGAGGAGCATCATGTTGAAAAACGTGAAGATCGTGACACCCTCAAGTATTGAGAACAGACATTGGGATATTGGTTCAAAGACAGGATCTTCGATGAAGATCACGCGGGTGTAGAACAAAAGCACGTAGAGTGCAAAGCCGACGTCGAGGCGCACAAACAGCGCTTGCATCTGTCGCATGTGCATGTATGGATTCCTAACATGACGAAGAGCGCATAGCCCCAGAACACACAGTGCCGCGGAAAGGAGAACGGTACCGGCAGTGAGATGCGCGGTTCGTGTGTCCATCCCGCGTGAAATTCGAAAATGTCCCGTCCAACAAGGCGTTTCAGCCGTCGCGCGCGCAACTTTATCGAAAGATACATCAAAAACAGGAAACGTATCAATATATAACATGAAATTCTTTCAAAATTGCTCGGGACAACACCATGAGGAATTCCTCAGTACATTCTGTTGCACTTGAACTAGCATTCCAACGAAAACAGCTCGTTTTGAAGAAAATCTCGCGGGATTTTGAAGATAGCTCAGAGTACAACATGTGAAGCCATGCGAGGAATTTCCTTGGATGGTTTAAAAGCGTTTCTTCTTTTCCTTCTTTTCCTTTTTCGGCTTCTTGTTCGGGTTGTTGTCGGCGGTGAAGGCGGACGTGATCGTGTCATTCCATGCCTCGAAGCGCTTTCCGAAGGCAGCAACGGGTTCCGCCCACGGACGTTGGAGCTTGCCCCAAGCCTTTTCCCCACGCAACAAGACGCGCACCTGTATGCAGGATGAGACTATCGACGTCGAAGAGGGCTCATAATGCGTACAATAGGCATTTGGAGGAGCGCTTGGGGTCCGTTGTAGACGCCGATCACCAAAGGAGGGATAAATCCTGCGAAGACGCAATGAGGACAGGCAGGAGGACACTAGAACGGGAATTTTCACGAACCCCAGTAGACGTGAATGAATGACGACACAACAAGGCCGAGGGTCACCTGTCAGCATGCGTCAGGCGATACACGACATCTGGGAAATTTTTGCACCTTTTGGATATCCTTGAGCGCCGCACGTTGATCATGCTCACCAATGGTAATTTTCTCGGTCTTGTCGCCTTCTTGGCCAAATCCAATGTCCTCTTTGACGGTGACAGTCGCAGGGTCTTTGTTTTCCTGAGATACCGAGATTCCGTCGTCACGACTAGAGTACTTAACAACTACGTACGCGAGCTTGGAAGTACAAATACACCAAAACACCGATGCAGCTCAGTTGCGAGATGGCAAAGAGACCTCGAGCGATCCACACATGGACTACAATCGCGATGCATGAGGATGGTGGAAACTTGAGCTTACAAAGCATGGCTGCACCACCTGAGTTCTCTGGGTCAATCACTTGTCGAGACAGTAACACAATGGCCAACGAGATGAACGCCGGCGGCACGCGCTGGACAGTTTCCCAACCTGGAACCTTCATGGTGAATGGAGCACCACAGGCAGCTTTCATCATTACTCCGGATAATTACCGGATAACAATAAAGCAAAAACATGCATAACAATACGAAATATCTCGAACATATTTCCAAATACGAAAAATTTCTTTGTCACTTCGTCTAGTAGCTACGCGCAACGATAATATAATATATTAGAAGTATCGAATATTGAAGGTCACGTGAAGAAGAAGCCCTTTCTCTTCACTCTTCACTCTCGATTTCGATCTCAACGGCAAGCCAGATGGTCGCCCCCCCGTCGTACGCCAAGCAAGTCGTCGTGCGCAACGACTCGGACCACACCCTTCACGTGACCGGAGTCTTTGGAAGTGACGGGCAAGTCGCGGAAGGCAATGCTATGATCCGACAGACCGTTGCGATTGGACCTCACGAAAGTGCGACGTTGGGAGAACACGAGTACAACATGGGGACGTGGACGGCGATCGCGCCAGTGTATTCTGTGCATGCTGAGCATCCCCAATCGAACCATCAAGCGCAATTCAAGCCCCAAGTGAGGGGAGTCGTGTCTCAGGTGCACGTGGTCCTCTCCTCGGACGACAACGCCGGTCGCTTGTCGTTGGCGCAAACCAACACGGTCGAATGAGTATATCTATATTATACAAAGAACGCCTTCTGCTGCTGTGATTTTTTGTTGCCGTGATGATTGGGCGTCTCGATCGGCTCGTAAGTCATTTCTTCACGTTGCGACGGACTCACAGGGCTCTTGGTTTCATGGGACGATGCATCTTGTACGTGGACGTGCGCCGAAGACGGGCGTCCAAATCCTGTCAGCGTCGGCGTTGATGTAAATCTAGGCAGCAGATGTCAGAGTGAGGAAGAAGGACAAGCACGAGAGGGATGGCAGATACTTTGGTACGACTGGGGACGGAATTGGGGCAGGTTGCGTCGGCGCGGTGCGACAGCCATGGCACCCCGCAAAGTGGTCGTCACCGCCTTCCTATCATGGGATTGAGGCTCACGTCGACATGAGCGGAACGTTCGAACCTCTGGATGCAATTGACGGCGGCGTTGATGGATGATGTAGTCGTATGTAGTGGTTTGCAGGAAATCTACACATCGTTGAGTCAGAGGAAATTTCAAGCTCTGTCGTGGACACGTACACAACTTGATGTGGAAGTATACGAGCTGGCCGATGGGATAGAATGAAGGCACGAGAATCGCCAAATAGATCGCAAGGATGACCTTGATCGCCACGAGCGGAAAGACTGCGCTGTGAACAAGGAGCCACATGGTCAAGGAAGGACGTTGACGAAACTCTACCTCTCACAGAATCCCCGTTGGTTGACAAGCGCACTGCCCGAGCACCCATATGTGGAAGCGCCTGTAGGTTGTGGTAAGGACCATGAGGTGAAAACGGAGCGGACCTTGAATGAGGATGGAAGCAGGGTCATTGAAGCATTGGACGAAGAGGTAGATGCCCATGGCGAGTTGCAAGGTTGTGAAGGTGAAGATGGCGACGATGAGACTGAAGAAAAAGCGATAGTTGTGTTCGCCAATGCAGTTGTTGAGCCATTTGCAGTGGTGGTCGAATGTTGCAACACACTTTTCACATATGCGGCAATGGCGGGACTTCTTGTCCACGTAACTCGTGCACACGTTGCAGTAGAGATGATCTGCCGTGACTTGGGCCGGTTGGAGGTCCACATGGTGCAGCACGTTGCGGTCTGCGGGGTTGATGGACGTCGTGATCGCCGCGAGTCCAACGATGACAACGCCGTTGAAGCCGTAAATCTAATTGAATCATGAAATGTGATCCCAGGTTGCGACTGTACGTACAATCCCTGTGGCAAGTGCCGCGTGGTGGGCTAGGAAAGGTACGAAGAATGCATAGAAGCCCCCCACCAGTATCGGGAAGAAGATCCATGCCGTCACTTGGAAGAGGTCGAAGGGCACTTGGAACCCATTCTGCCGCATCGAAGCAATGTGCCGCCGCCTCGGCCGTGAAATGAGTAATGACCTCAGCGACCAATCAGGTTGCAGGATCCAACAGCAAACACGTTTTAGTCCAAACAGCCATCATCTCTCACCACATTGCATTTCTCACCACTCACGGGTAACGGAATTTGATTCTTCATGGATAATGCATTCAAACGACTCAACGATCTTCAAACTCCTCACCAAACTTATAGTTCTCATAATTGGATACTTTTTAATCATTTAACCTAGGGAGAGCGCTGGAGGTTGTCGTACTTTATGGAATGGGCGCATACTTTAACGAAAGATCCATCCATTCCGAAACGGCACGCCGAACAGTCGCCCAAGTTGCCGCCATGTCGGACTTGTCTGGTCGGAAGATCGCGCCATGTGCGCGTGATTGCTGCGGATCTAACTCTTTCTTGCACATTGTAGAAAATCAGCCCGAGATTGCGCTGTGTGATGATGGCGATGACGAGCTGGGCGAAGAAGAGATCATCAGCACCGACTTCCACGGTGGCAGCACCGAGGAGAACAAGCTCGACGAAGTCATGGGCGTGCTGCAAGACGTTCTAATCGACCCTGACTTTGTGCAGCTCCAGACAGACTTTTGCCAAAAGCATTGCGGTATACCACCTCGTGCTGCAACGACTCGTTCGTCACCCACGGGTCGTTTGCAGAATACTTTGACGACGCCAGTGAAAACAAGCTCATTTACATGGACTTGTTCAAGGAGTACACGCTCCTGATCGAAAACTATCTGGAAGCGCGCTTGCAAGCAGAGATCGAAGACTTTTCCATGGACGAACTGTGCCAGATGATTCAGGACCATGAAGGTGCATCGTTCCCACGTCATCGAGGATTGTTCCGACACCACCGTAGACGATATTGCGGGCGACGTTGTGGACATCCTGATGAGCTGTACTGACTTCGACGAGTTCAAGAGCTTGATGCTGTCGTTCAAACAGAACGACCACGCTATGTTCGAGAGTACGTGGTTGTTGTGCCCAGCAATTTCTCCACTGACTTGTGTGTTATGTTGGTTAGTTCAAGGCGACAGTCTGATCTGCAATTAGCAAGGTGCACGATTCACATGACTCGACAGCAACATCCGTAATGCCGGTTCACACTCGGGTCGACTTCGGGAGCTGCGGTCACGTCAGCAGCCTTTGACTCGCTGCTTGGCTCTTGCGTCTACAACGATTGAAAATCACGTATAACATTCAACGATTGTGGTGTTCGTACCGGGACGATGACGATGTCAGATGAAGTTACGGCGACTTGATCACTTGCCGGGTCTGTCAGAATTGGAGTTGTGGCAAGAACATACTGCTCCGTAGGCGTCCCCATTGCATCGTCGCCGTCGCGATGCGTGGGGGGGGCTATGACTGATTCGCACGGTTGTGCGAGAACGTTGTCGTTGGCTTGTACTTTGATAGGAGCGGTGTCCAGGAGTGGCTCGCATGACGTAAATTTGTGGCAGTGAGGACCAAGCTCGACCGATGCTTCCGTTTCCTCGGTGGGGAAAATCGATGGTGGTGGGTCCTGAACACGGTCGACCGGCGTGTTGAGGTCGTTGGTACAGATTACCGCTTCTTGGGAACGATGCGCGGAGGCGTGCTCGGGTTGACGCAAGTTGCAATTGCTGCTACCTTGCCGAGTCAAGAATCCTGCAAAATATTTGCATGTAAGCATGGTGCATCGTCCTCGCGTGCGCACCTTGGAGCAGGCACTCCTGGGACTTGTGCTTTTGAAATTGCGCCAAGACATCTTGCACCTGGAATCAAGCGTGATCATGGGCTGCGTACGAGGGAGCCATCGACGTCGTACCTGCGACTCAGAAAACGACCAAACGCCCACGGGGGCATTCTTGGGGGATCGCGGCGACCGAACGCCACCCGAAAACCATGCCTTAATGTACTGCATCCCAAACACGACCTGCACCATGTTCGTGCCTTCGTACAAGTCGTCCGTGCCAAAAAGTGAGCATTCGCTCATGCCCAATCTGTCCAACGAGCGTTCCAAGTATGTCGATGATGTCAACTTGCGCTTACCGACGGCAATCTGACAGGAACACACTGATGTTTTCTCGTTCCTTCCACGGGGCCATCGTAGCACTGTACGTTCGTGCAATGGGCTTTGGTGTGGCGGTGGTTGGTGCAAAGTGCGCCATCTCCACGGAAGGGTTATGCATATTCAAAGACGACAGAGAGTGTCCTACGCACCAGTTCTCGCAGGACAATGCCCGACTTGAGCAGCTCCTGGAGGTCATGCGTTGGAAACGTGCGATCCATGGCATGTTCCAACCACTCGACAACGTCATGCTGCCGCTTGAGGTACTCTACGGCAAGATGCACATCGCTTGCCCATTTGGCCGACGATGACCGTTCCCTGTTCGACTTGTGATTCAGGTCCATCTTCGTCGAGTGATAACGGCCGAGAAGTTCTGGCCGCCGGAAACCCCATGTCGAATGTTCCAACAATTTTACAGAATTCTCCGGATTTCATAAAATCCAAGAATTATTCCACGGTGGATATATATATGACGTCGCTAAATCTCCTCCATCGCAACGGACGAGGCGGCATCAACGGCGTCACGGCCGTGGAGGATGCGAAGCGACACTTGGAGACTGCGGAGTCGATCAATGAGACCCTTGAGAACAACGTTGCGTTCGTACACGTCCTGTTCATGAGTTCGTGAAAGGAAGGTTGACAATGCAGGAAAGAAACCTCACCTTGCGTAGGGCATCTCGACGAGCTAGCAGGTTGTCGTTGGCGACGTCTTCTTTCTTCTGCTGGAGGCTTTCCAGGAGTTCAGAACTGTGTTTGATGTAGGCCGATTTGAGTGCCGCCAACTTCGTGAACGAATCCTGGATTTCGTCACCGGTCAACGTCGCCAACGTGGTCGGCTCGTCGTCTTTCTCGTCGAGCATGGACACGTCGCCAACGGAAGGTGAGCTCGGGGTGACATCCATATCGGCGAAGGTAAAGAGGCTTGCGTTTGACTGGAGTGGCTGCTTCAGGTTCAGGTTTTGTGCTTCCAGGAGCACCCCATGTGCGAGGTTGATCATCTCGTGCAGGTGCTGGACCTGCCCCGACACATCCATCGTTAGCTTTATCCTGTGGAATCTGCAAAAGCCTAATTAAATTCACCAATCACACGCTGGAAACACTCGAAATAAGCCAATAGCAATCGTGGACTAACGAAGAATAGCCAATCAAGATTTGTTTCTACGATAAATGCAAAGAATAATAGCCAATCCAAATAGAGAGAAATTGTGTGTACGCAAGAATAAATTTCACGCGTCTGAAATGTCTCCAAGAGTCCTTGGAGGTCACGATGGAATATCGTCACAAGTTCAAAAAGTAAAAACGCACCGCGCAAACCAGCACGCTGTGCCATCGGCCTAGCAGCGAAACATGGCCACCTCGACATTGTGTCGGGGGTTGCCGGGCCAACACCCCCCGACAACTGGCCAAGTTCGTCCAGCTGTGGCTGGTGCATGAACCATAGGGCTTTGAGCAATATATGCTCAGCAAAGCATGACGCAACGATGCAATGGCAGCAGCCGTCGAAAGCGAACAACTTGGTGTCGTTCGAGGGCTGTGGTCACGAGTCGGCAAATGTGTGATGGTCGGTGCACGTTACAAAGTGGCTTACATGGGCATTTCCATGATGCACTCGACTAAACCAGCTCAGATACCCCCTGGGCGTCGTCAAATCGACCGGCATTGCCCCCGTCGTAGCCATGGAGCCGCTTGAACTTCCCCAATTCAAGTGATGGAAATTAACACGAAAGCGCCAGTGCATGCTCGAACGATATTGCCGAAGCAGCACCAGTTGCCCAAACAGCAGTGGGGAGCAGCCCAAGGTATCGGAGAATCAACGTCTTGCTCGAGAGGAGCTTCGGTCTAGAGATCAACCAATGGCTTCAACTAAGTATAAAATCTAGTGTCGTCAGAAGTGAGCACCATTTGGAACTGCATCGGATGCTTCGAAGTTGTTGAGCGGGTTGAAAACCAGCGCAAAGCAACCGGCAGCAGCCACGACGTTGTGGCCAAAGAAGGCTGCAATGATAGACACGGCAATCATCCCGAAAGTTGCTTGAATTTCGAAGAGTTCGACTGTCTCGAAAGCGCAAACATGCCGCACGGCGCTCAACAAATTTCGCAGACACGATGACGCAAGTGACCAAATAAATACGAGTCAAACGACTGCATTTGGCGCGAGTTCCACGGCGTCGGTCGTCCGTTTTGGAATCGACGAAGATGCCGTGAGCGATTGGTCCTCAGAGTCCTCTACATCCCCTCTATCCGTCTTTTCATTCTTCGTCAGCTCTTCAAGATGTTGCCGCGTATGGTAGCCGAGTATCCCGATCAAAGCAAAGGCACTGCTGGCGCCAACCACCATAACGGTCACGTGGAGAGGCGACTTGGGCTCTCCCCCACCGCCTTCTTCTTCGCCGCCACCAGTCAAGATAGATGTGACCTGTCATGTTGCATCATGATGTGGTGGTGAACGACATGTGCGTACGTGGGTGGCTGTATGCCCAAGGTACACAGAAATGGCCGAGAACGCTGCCCCAACGATGAGCATGGGCCAGAAAAACAGCGAGAACGACACCTACAAGATAGAGCCTTATGAAAAGTTGAAAAGTTCATGCGAAGCGCGTGTACGGGAATCACACTGAGTCCGTAGTTCTTGATGGCGATCGGCATCCATGCAATTCTCGTCAAAATCACAACCTTCCACTTGAGTTCGCTGCGTGTCATCAGCTGAGCCTACGAAATGGCACCACTTTGGTAATCTCTCCATGTGAATTGCAACACACAAGGGCACGGAAGATTGGCGGGCCTCGACGCATCATCTTGTGCACCCACCCTTGGAGGTAGTACCGCCCTGAGGGTGCTGTCACCATCAGTTCTTTGCGCAGTGACGGGAAGTACCTAGTGCAAAGGACACAACAGAACCAAGTGTCTTCCCTGACACGGCGACAACCCATCCCCACCCAAACCCAAACATGTAGCCCGCCGCGAGCTCAAACACACTTGCAGGTAAGCTACAGGAGCTGAATTGAGACAGTGCAGGCGGGATTGACGTACCAAGCCACCACAGATATCGCAAACACGGCGATGTAAGCGATGCCACCGACAACTTGATGGTTCTACGGCGGCACGTCCCCACGTCATCCATGCAACAGGAGCGATGAGTTGTAGGCCACGACCCACCTGAGCCCAATGTATCACGTGTTTCAACTCTCCTGTTGTCGAAAGCCTCCATAGAATCAGCGTTGCGATCACGGCGACGGCGATGGCCGCGGCGGCAACCTTCCTCATTGCGTCCGTTGGGGTCGTTGTGGTTTCACTGAAAAACACCTACTTCGAAGTACGAAATACTAGTACTAGTATTCTCTATGTATGTCTCCATCTCATGTATGTTTTTTTGAGCTCCGAGGAAAATTGGATTTTTAATACATCTATGCTTTTCTATGGAATTAGTATAAATATATATTCCGCTAGCAAAATGACAGACTAAACAAATATATTAATCACGCGGAATCCATCCGAACAGAGTCGATCATTTTTGGGATTGGCGGTCAAATGGCGGATCTCCTGGCTTCCATCGCTTCCTCCAAGTCACCGCCTCCGGCGCCCACGACTGCCCATGCAGAGAAGCTCGGCCTTACAGCCTCCCAAGTGACGCACTTTCTCTCGGAGGCGACGGCGTATGCCGCAGGACACGGCATGCTGGTGCAAGCCCCCGAGTTTCGATATGCCCACCTGCCGTACTGCCTCCTTCCCGTGCCCTTTCCTCGCGAGCAATTTGAACTGGTAAGCGCGTGCGTGATTCATGTGATGAAGTCAAGGTATGCCCTTTCTGAAGCGCCGGTGGACTCGTAGGGCATCGCCCTTTCCCCGCTATTTGCGTTGCTGGTCGACCGAGTCGCATCGGACCCCGATTGGTTGCACGAGCAACTCCACAGTGTGTTGGCAGAAGATGCATTCACCCGTCGACTTGTCGCGCTGTCCAAAGCCGTTCAGAAGGAGGGGTACGTGTCGTAACCGTGGTGCTTCTCTTGACCCGCGAGGTTCTCAGGGTTGTGCAAACTGCTACTCTTGGGATTCACCGATCCGACTACATGCTGCACGATGACCCCACGAATGCAACTCCCGCACAGATCCTGCAAGTCGAACTCAACACGATTTCTGCATCTTTTGCGTGCATGAGTTCCTTGGCGTCCAACTTGCACCGGTCTGTCATCGACGTAATCCACATGAAAAGTTCTGACATGTCATCATGCGAGTAGTTTCCTTCTGGAGCGATACAAAGACGAGATCCCGTCGGGGTATTACGGCTGTGTGGGAGACCTTTCCATCCATTTGCCCCAAAACCCGGCCTTGCATGCGCTTCCAGCCGCGCTCGCTCGCGCGCACGCGCACTATGGAAACCCATCGTACGTCCGTCGGCATCTCATTGAGGTTTGCTCAGAGTGAATTCGTGGTAGGGCTGTGATCGTGTTCGTGGTGCAGCCAAGTGAATCCAACTCTGTCGACCAGCGCTGGCTCGAGTACACCCTGTGGGAATCGCACAGGATCAAGGTCCTTCGCAGGTCCCTCCATCAAGTACGTTGGCTTGCATGCTGTATGAACTGAGTCATGCACGAGTTGAGGCCGACGATGTGCCCGATGCGGATGCTCCACTACAGGCGAAGGATGATTTTGAGCTGGGTGACGTGTCGTAGTTGGCGAAGTCGGAACTGCGCGGAGTGTCGCGCCAACTGTGGATCGATGGGGTGGAAGTGGCCGTCGCATACTTTCGCGCAGGATACACGCCGACCGACTACCCAAGGTACTACATCAGACCCTCATTCACGCTGACTCACGTGGCGCAGTGAGACAGAGTGGACCGGCCGCACCGTCGTTGAACGGTCGCATGCGATCAAGTGCCCCAACATAACGTACCACTTGGCTGGGACGAAGAAGGTCCAGCAAGTGCTTGCGTCGCCGTCGCAGCTCCGACGATTCTTGAGCGAAGACGAGAGTGTGACGGTTGAAAAGTCTTTTGCAGGATTGTACGGCCTCGAGCAGGCGTCGCCAGACCTTCCCCGGTATGGTTGTCTTGCTTGCATCGGACTATAGCTCTCTTGTAGGATCAAGGCCCTAGTCGCTGCCAATCCTCAGGGATTTGTGCTAAAGCCACAGCGAGAAGGCGGTGGCAACAATCTCTACGGGTACCAGTGTCCCGACTGTTCGACAAGGCTAACGTGGTGGCGGCAGCGACGACGTCGTGCACGCGTTTGCAACGCTGACCCCTGCTGAGCTCGAATCGTACATCTTGATGGAGCGAATTTTGCCCCAAGAGCAACCAGCGGTGGGTTTTGGAAACTGTGGCTTGAACACTGACGCATCGAGTAGGTGCTCGTGCGAAATGGAACGCCTGTCAGTGGCGACACAATCAGTGAATTGGGCATGTTCAGTGTCGCGCTGTTTGACCAAGGCAAAGCCATCCTGAACGAGCACGCCGGCCATTTGCTCCGCACAAAGGTATATCGGTCCACGGAAGAACCCGCCGTCATGTGGATTTGATGTAGCTCTCGACCACCAACGAAGGCGGCGTGGCGGCCGGCTTTGCAGTCCTCAGCAGTCCCTTTCTCATCTAAATCCACCCAAAGACGTTTTTTCACGCATCACACGAAACCCCGAAACCCCTGAGAGGGGATTTGCATCTACGACTACGACAGTACTACGACAGTACTACGCACAGTACAGTGCGCGCCAGGAGGTTAAAACCACCCCATAATTCTGTCGTTTCGGACAACATGGTCATGCAGACACTAGATCGTGCGTTGTATACCAATCGAAAGGATATTTAAGGCATGTACAGTGCGCGCCAGGTGGATAAAGCCACCCTGTTTTCTTGTAATTGCTATTGACGTATGTCCTTATTCGA
This sequence comes from Aphanomyces invadans, assembly GCF_000520115.1. Taxonomy (NCBI): domain Eukaryota; phylum Oomycota; class Saprolegniomycetes; order Saprolegniales; family Verrucalvaceae; genus Aphanomyces; species Aphanomyces invadans. The sequence goes on along the minus strand of NW_008580237.1, from coordinate 1,278 downwards.
TAAACAGACGTTTATGAACGAATTGATATGCTAATTGCAAAAGGATTCCAACTCCATGGGCACAACAACTTCGAAAATACAGTCAAAATGAGAACTTTATGAAAAATCACTGCGCCAGGTGGTTAAAGCCACCTCTGAAAAATCATTGTATTTTCAACACAAATCGCTGTTATTGACCCAAATCAATTTAGCTACTACAACGTCAACACAACGGTCTTGCATCGATCGAATCAACTTGTCGAGATAACTTTGACTCAAGCCAGCCCATGCACGATTGATAGCCTCGACGAGGTCATGAAGTGTCATGAATTGACGTCCGTTCGCATACACCGAACGTGCTAGGACCCCCAACAAGTTTTCAGTTGGATTTAGCTCGGGAGAAAAGGATGGGTGGTCAAAAATGTCCACCCCATTCTCCGCGAACCAGGCCATGGTGGTCTTCGCACGATGGATTGACGCCCCATCTTGCATAAACGTAAAGCTGGGGCCGTAGTGGCAATGACCAAGTGGAAGCAAATATATCGTCAACGTTTCGACGTAATCGTCGGCCTTGTTGTTGCCTTCCAAGAAGGCTAACTCCGACAACCCTTTCGACGAAAACGAGCCCCACACCATGACGCCATCACCACCCTTTGGCGTGTCAAAAAGGTGTCAGGCTACTTCCGTAAGTTATGCCAATAGGACTGAAACCCATCCGGTCCATCGAGATTGAACTTCTTCTCGTCGGACTAGATGATTTCAGTCCAATTGGTGGACTCCCGGAGGTGGGGCTGGGCGTACTTCAGTCGGGCCTTGACGTGCCTTGCTTGGAGCCGTGGAGTGTGCTTGCGCTTCTCGTATTTCATTGTCTCGCTGTGTTGTAGGCGCCGTTGACCAAATCCAGGGACGTCTTGAGGATTCTTGCAGACGTCCCTTGCTTGGAAGCCTCGCGGAGGAAGTGGCGACCAGCAGAGCCCAACAGAACGTTGGGCTTCATGCCTTTGTACTTTGTGCAGTAGCAGTCGGGGTCGCGCAGAAAGCGTCGTACAGCATCCTTGGAGCGATCAATTTCGCGTGCCATCACCCGGTTGGATTAACCGGCCTTATGAAACGCCAAGATGGCGCCGCGCTCGGGAGGAGAATATTTTGCCACACCAGTTTTGCTGACGAACACACCGGTTTTGCTGACGCACACACCAGCTTTGCTGACGGTCACACCGATTATGCTGATAAACACATAGTATTTGCTGATGAGCACACAGAGTTGCTGAAGGTCACACTATGACGGTTACAAAGCGA
>NW_008580236.1:109101-110239 GCF_000520115.1 Aphanomyces invadans | reverse complement strand
TACGTGCTAAAGACCTCCGACGTCATCCAGGCTTTTTTGCTCGACTGGTAGTCAAAACCGAGGTCTTGGGCAGTTCGACCATTTAAGCACCTTGGCTGCTTCGCTGTCCCCATGAACAAGGGGTCAACAACATCGGAACTGTCAGCATTCGTGGTAAGAGCAACGGTTACCCTCTTTTTGACTTTTTCGCTCCAGGCACACAGTTGCGCGTTATGGAACGGTATGGCGACAGACAGTAGAGGTACGCAGTCTCATCCATGTTGTACACGTTCGCAGGGCTGTAGCCACTCGTAGTGCGTCGTACCTCTTCGCGGCCTTGTTGCACGGCTCCTCGTGGGGTTGACGCAGCTTCTCCATGCTGTGTTTTGCTTGTCAGGTCATGTTTGCGCTGAAACTTATACAGCCATCCTTTCGAGTTGGACGAACACTGCGTTGGGGAAGATTGAGGCGGCCGGCGATTGAGATTGCTTGTTCTCGTATGAGCTCTCCTGTTAGGCATACGCCAAGTTCCTCACAGGTAGGACCCATTGGAGAAGTTCTGTTTCGGGCTCACGATCAATGTACCGCTCCTTGTTGTCTACGCCTTGTGTTTGTGTTGCACCGCGTTTAAGGGTCTTTCCAATGGCAGATTTTGTTGGAGTTGTCGCGAGTGCGAACGTTTGTGCTACCCACTTTGCCAATTCATTGTATGTCGCTTGTGGGTTTTGCATGTGCTGCGCGAACAAGTCGCTCTTGTCGGACAGTGTCATCCGCTGTTTCATTTTGAAGTGATGAAGATCAAAAATACATTGCTGTTTGAAAAATTCATATCCTCCTGGAGGAATGTATATTATTAATTCATAGAGAGTATTTAGTTTCTACCCCGTGTCCAAGTCGGGGGGAGATCAGTAGTCTAATACAGCGAACCGGGGAAAAACTCGCAAGCGTTGTACTCTCGAGTATTTTGAAGTTTGTATGCATCACTTTGACCCACTGTCAGAGAGCGAAAAAATTCATAGATGATGGTACCCATCTAATCCTGACCTGAGGTTACTGATTGGCCAACACAAGATAGACAATATGCAATTCTTGACCAGGACGGGGATGGACAAAAATCTCAACCAAGTGAAGTGATCAGTACCCTTATTTGCAAGCAAGG
>NW_008580236.1:100155-106681 GCF_000520115.1 Aphanomyces invadans | reverse complement strand
TCAAAAGTACAACATGACAAATTTTGTGGAACAGAGTAGTAGGATACAGTGAGCCCCGGAAAAAGCTGACACCACCAAATATGCCGACCACATCCAAAACATCACCTATTACATAGAATTCAACCACCTCAATACTTCAATACCAAGTCAGAAATTCATTCAATTTGACCAACTGCAGTGTAGATAGGAACTGTCATTGACTGGCAGAAATTCTCCTGATTTAGCTAATCAAGTTGGACCGAATCAAGCAATTTAAAAAATTGATTTCATTCTGCCTCCATGCATGATAATACCCTCGTCGGTTTTTCGGGGTTCACTGTACCTCCGCGACATTTGGCGTGGAGATTACGGTAAGCTAGCGAAGGGTTAGCTGACCTTGTCAAAGCGTGTGAGGGGTGAAGGATTAGCATGGGATCCCTATCAGGATAGTGAGACACTATATATACAGAAACAATGTGACGCCCATACATTCATCTATACGTTTCTAATCTAGAAGAAATGGCAAATGCCAGTTCGACATCAAAGTGGAAAATGCCATCTCGAACCGTTTCATCCACGTTTGCTTTGAAAAAATGAGGTATGCCCTATATCGCACAAATCGCGCTGAGTATGCATTTGAACCTTTGCTTTTTTAACTGTAACGGCGTTGAGGGGGGTGCGGAAGGACGGAACTAGGCAATTCAATGTTTGAAACTGACAGTGCCTCAAATCAACCAATTAGTGACTTCTAATTTCATAGTCGATATTTGTCCAATCATGGACTGGCATTGAGTCTGAACTAATCAGAGATCACGAAAGTCGCGAAGGATATTTAGCCAATCATGGACTAAGAAGCAATTTTCCTTCTGGTCTTGTGTGTGAAATTTACTAATCCCACTGCAAATTTAATGATGGTCCAATGCTTGCGAGTTTTTTCCCGGTTCACTGTACTTACTTTCTCTGCTCCACATTACTAATAATTATGACTTGTCAAGGTCCCCCAAAATTCAGTTGACTTCCGTTTTCGTTGGAGGAAATCATTTTTTAAAGCTAATTAAAAACTGAAGGTGTTATCTATTGGCCACCATGCGCCTAAACAGCAACTTCGCGAGCAAAATCGACATCAATTCTAGACCATCCGAATAAAAATACACCACATACTCAAATCTACATTATTTTTGAATTTGCCACCATGGAAAATCACCTTGAATATACCCATCGTGAGCTTACACGTCACATTAAGGCAACGATCGTCCAAGCCCTTTAACCCTTCCTCAACAAGGGCAAGCTCCAGCGTGGAGCATTCAAACTCGTTGGCGAGCAACTCAACCTCAAAACCCGCACCGTCTCTGCTGTATGGCGCGCGTATATTATCAGTGGGAGCACGTTGTCAAACAAATTCGGGAAAGTTGGGCTAAAGGCAAAGTTCACTGACCAATACGTAAGACAACTTGTTCAAGACGTACCTGTCGATCAACGCTCAACCCTCCGTGACATCGTCGCTGCCACTGGCCTATCCATGGGTACCCTCAGTAGACACCTTAAGAAAAAGACGTTCGTCCGACGCTCGTCCCGTATCAAATCGTTGCTCTCCGACTTAGCTCTCGACGATGACTCCACTGTTTCGGACTCTGATGACTCTGCGGCAGGAGACGCTCGGGCTCCTGCGTCTGCCGCCTCTGGACCGCGCAAGAGACAACTCACCCAATTCTTTGCCTCTGACCCCCGCTTTTGCACCACTCCTCCCCGCAAGCAGCACCGCCGCAGAGTGTCCAAGCCCCACACGGCCTCTGCGTCCACCTTCTCGCAACTCCGCTTCCGAAGCGGAACTTGCAGCAGACCCCACCCTGCTACATATCGAGGGCCTCATCGACAAGCAAGCCAACCCCGACCAGCGCGATGAGATGTGGTACCTCGTTCAGTGGCTTCATCCGTCCACCACCTTCGCCAACAAGGAGTGGGATTTTGAAGGCGACCTTGAAAACTCCTCTTTGGACAGCGCCAAAGCCCTCCTGGAGAGTACCTGGCTCTCCCGCCTCCCAACGCACTGTCGACTTCATGAAGTGGCGCCGCAACTCTGGCGACTGGCTCATGATCGGCGCTAATGAAGACAACACTTGCCAGGTGGCCGCTCTGCACCAGGCCTGTGATCTCCTGGATCTGGCTTTCAGCTTCACGGACGAATATATCCAGGAGTACAAGGACGCCGAAGGTATCGACCCAACTTCGGCCATCTCCCAATCCAAGTTTCGTCCCTTCATGCGCCACCTTGTCATGGAACATGTCTTACCCTTCCGTCTTGAAGCGGCCACCAACAACATCGCAACTCGCAAGGCAAGTGGTGTGGCCTGCGACGCGATTTCCGCCACTGACGAAGAGGGTCTCTACCTCTTGATCACGACGGAGAGTGATGTGAGTGATGCTTGCATCCTCCAACGTCTACCGGGCTTCATGTTTCACCTCTACGACGGCAAGGACAAAGTCGACATCCTCGACACGCTCCACCGGTCCGAACACCAGCGCCCCATCCAACTCCAACGCCTCTGCCGCCTCACCCCCATCGGCATCCGCCGTGGAAAATTCGCGAAAGCGAAAAAAGGCCTACCCCCCCCACCCCTTCCCCTACATATGTCCATAGCAAACTGAAAGGTCACTTAGTTAAGTGTAATGAATATCTTTCTTCGGACGTCAACAAGGCAGTACGCGTCCACCGTTAATTTCGACAACTATGGGACGTCGTGCACTTGGATGAGAAATGGTTTAACGCTGACAAAGATCGACGCAAGGTGTACCTCGTTCCCGGAGTAGCACCACCTAAGCGCGCGTGGAAGAGCAAGCACTTCGTGCCAAAGATCATGTTCTTGGCTGCCGTTGCGCGTCCGCGGTATGATGAGGTGCGCGGAGAAGTCTTCAGCGGCAAGATTGGGATGTGGCCGTTTGTACGCTCTCAGCCCGCCACACGGAACTCAAGAAACCGACCTGCTGGGACAATGGTGACGTCGTTGGTCAATGTGGATGGTCCTGTGTATCGTGATTTCGTGCTGAACAAGGTCGTACCAGCAATCAAGGCAACCTTCCCCAGTGCGAACAGCGCGTTGTTCTGCAGCACGACAACGCAACGCTGCATGGATTCGTCACTGATGCCGAACTGCAGGCAGTCTCGACCGATGGTTGGACGTTCAAGATCCGCCGGCAGCCACCAAACAGTCCTGATATGAACGCGCTTGATCTTGGATTTTGTGCCTCGATTCAGTCCCTTCAGTAGAAGCAGATGAGTCGTTGCGTGGATGATGTGAACCGGCACACCATGAAGCATTCGAGGAACTGAAGTACGACAAGCTGGAGAGTGTGTTTCTTACCTTTCAAGCTGTGATCGTTTGTTCCTCAAGCACTCCGGGGGTAACGGTTATGCGTTGCCGCACATGAAGAAGGCGGCCTTGAGACGTGCTGGTCTCCTGATGTCCAATGTGTCGTGCCCAGTGTCGTTGCTTTTTTAGACCATGGTAATTTTGACCAATCGAACCATTGAATTACTTAATTGGCCAATAGCATCCATATTGTCACAGTAATGTGGAAAAAATACGATTTTCTTTTTGTCGCAGTAATGTGGAGCAGCGAATATATCGAAGTACTCCCTTGTCCCACATAGATTGCGCGACTCAGAAAAACGTAGTACTCCTCCTCGAATAGAAATGCATTCACTTCAAGACATTATACTCAGTATAAATCTCAAAAGATGAAACGATTCAGCTGTCCAATATAATACCTCAAAATGCTTGTCTCCGAACCAATCAAATGTCGGAATGGGCCAATTCTGACGGTGCCATTTGATTCAGGAGGGGGTTTACCTCCGTAACTTTACTACCGCACATGTTTTGTATGCAATTTTTCATCACTATCCATGTCTATGCAAATTGGTTCTATTCCTACTTCGGCCATTGCAGAGATGATATCATCCGTCGCCTCACTGTCGCATAGGGCATGCCCTCGAGCTCTCTCGGCCAAGCTCATCGAGGCACCTCGCCTCTTTACCTCCACCGACACCGCTCGACATTGTCGTGTGGAGCGGGTACATACCAGTGTTGTCAGAGATTGAACGAAGCGTTGTTCGTTGCGCAAGAGGCACCTATTGTAGACATGTGCCACTGGTACTTTGCTGCCAGCAACTGACTTGTGCTTATAGGCAGCCGGGTGGGAAAGCCGCTGTTGCTTTAGAGCAGGACTTCCCGAAGGAGGGCTTCGCGCACCTCGTTCGTCAGGTCTGGCCGTGTTGTTGACGCTTTGAATGTGTGTCGTTTCTGAAGTATGTTTTATATGGAAGTTTGTATGCTGCCTTTGACAAGGCAAAAATGACCGGTTTTTAAGATTCGTGCTCATACTTACTCCATGTGTGGAGTAGACACATAGAAGCACTTGGTGCGATCTGTGCAATGATCCAATCAGAGGTGTCGATCCCCGAATTGAGGAGGCAAATACACAGCTTAAATTTACCTTCAAAATTTAATTGTCAGTCATGTACACCCTCCTCAAACTCTCGCAATTACTGTGGGACATAGGGAGTATTTACGAAAAACTGGTACAATTCTCGAAAACGACTGGAAGTCTGATCAAATATTGAGATACAAAGAAAAAGGTTCATATTTCAATATTAGATCAGTATCGCACAAATAGATTGAGATATCGTAAATATGCGTCGATATGATCAAGACCTGCACACGAAAGCAATGAGAAGTTTATAGGGCGACATCGAGATCGCGGGAAAAGATTATTTTCAATTGGTTACCGCCAAAACCCTTGATGGCACAGCCATCCAGGGCTGGCACAACACTTATCACCACACGGCATCATCATGGATGATTTTAAACGTTGCTTCGATGCTTGAGCGCCTTCATGTGCAGACGGTCTCGGGCCAGCCGTACCTCGAGGAGTGCTTTCATGACAACGACGAGCTTGCGGATGAGACAAACGACTTAGCCTCCTACGACAATCCGGTCATCGACAAAGTCATGGAGGAAGGTGGCAACGCGGCGTTTAAAGCTTTTCCAACTTCACTTCGGAGGAGTTTGACACGATCTGGACTGTGTCAAACTCGCCATGGTCGTGTGTTGGTACCATGGACGAGGTCACAATTCTGTCACGACCCCGCGAGATGCTCTCTTCATGACTTTGGTCGTCTTGAAGTACAGTACTACCAAACCTGGGAAAAGCACCGGGTCGACTTCGGATTCAAGGTACCACCCACCTCGAAAAAATGGTCATACGCGTCAACAACTTCGTCGAACCGATACTCTATGAGCAATTTGTCACCTTCCCTGCGATGGAACACACCATGTCACGCTGTCGTGAGATGAAACTCATCTTTCGTCACTTTCCATACACCTTGTACGCCAAGGACGTAAATTCGCCCTCGCACCTACCGCCTGGCGCTTTGTGGAACAAAAGTACTTTTTCAGCGGAAAGCATAAGCTCTATAGACTCAAGATTGAAGCGTCAGTGTCTCCCCAAGGTGAGCTGGTCGGTATGAGCTCCCACGAACCTGGGTCTATGTCGTACTTGACCCGGTTCCGGTCTCGCATCGACGTCGACCTCGAAGCTCTTCGGAACGGTCTAGACGAGTCGGCAATCAATGACAACGGCGAGCTGTATCAAGCGCACCCTGACCACTGGGCCGTGCTGGTTGACAAGAGGTACTGCGGACGTGCGCGCTGTGCATCCTAAGAAAACGCCAGTGAATGGGACGCTCGATCGCGCTGACCTTGACCGCAACGACGCTGTGTCACCCGACCGCGCCATACTCGAGATCTTTATTGGTCGCGTGTGTCTCCTATGGAAGATTTCCTACTCGACGTACGAATGGTCAACGAAGTTCTATGATTCTACATAGAACTTCGTTGACCATTCGTACGTCGAGATGATCAAGATGTGTACGATGTGTACCGCTCGGTTCTCGCCCGGTATGCGTTCATGGCCAAGGAGAACAGAAGAGAACAAAGCGATCAATCAGCGTCGCTACGTTTAGCGCCGAGCTGAGGGCATGGCATCCCAGTCGTTGCGCTCTGCCGTCTCTGCTCGCAGTGGTTCGTTCTTGGGTCCCCTCTGCGCCAGTCGTTGAAATGAATAATCAAAGACCTTGAAGTTGAACGTGAATAGAAAATTTGAACAATTTAAGCCTATCTATATTTTATTGTACCCTAATGTATAGTATTCCACAATAACTCTCCCTGATGTTACGAAATGAGTACATTGAACTAATATTTACTTTATTTAGTACTACTCTGTTCCAGGAAAAGAGGTCGGTTTGTTTATCTTGATTAAAGTATAGTTGACGGCTAGAAAATATCTTAAAGTTTGTATTGACCTTTGAGATTATAATTTGCGCCACAAAAATATAATGACATTTTATTACATTCAAATGAGTACTCCTACTTGGGAATTCAAGCGTCGTTGAGGAATGCAAGTGCGTTCTCGTGCACGGTTGCATCGCATTTGACGTTGAATAATGTCAAGTCCTCAATCGTAGCATCCTTTCGCATGTGAGGGAACTTGT
>NW_008580236.1:90557-92012 GCF_000520115.1 Aphanomyces invadans | reverse complement strand
GACTCTGCGCTCTTTTGTGAGCCAATTAGTTTCAAAAGATATGCAATATTACAAAAATCCCGCCAATCGAAAGTCAAACCGACCTCTTTTCCTGGACCAGAGTGGTACTTCAATTAGGTCTGAATCAGGATTTCGGACGCTTTTGTTCATGGTGGATCAAATTGATCAGTTCAGCACATTTAATCAGAGGGAAGGAGATATTGGAAACTTCTCGATCATTGCTCAGTTGTGCATTGACAATCAAATCACGCACTTTTTGAATGTTTGCCTTCGTTTTCCGTCAGGTGCATACACAAATCGAATAAAACTGAACGGTTTGTTGCGAGTTGAATCGATTGGAGATACACGAGAATTTGATTCGGTGACCTAATGGAGACCACTTGCTCACAACAGGGGGAACATGAATTCTTGTGTTGGGAATAACACTACAATGTATTGTGATGTGCAAATGTAGGCCAGCCGACGTACACATGGTAATTGGACGTTATCACGACAAATGTAGCCCAATCAGAGTTTATCAAATACCTTGAACCAATATCAGCAACGACGTGGCGAACAAGTACATTCGAATTGCAATGTTAATTCGTCCGAGGAGCTTCACAACGCTTTCTTTTTTGATAGGGTCGGGGGGGTTTTGCACCACGACGTTGACGAATGAGTCGAGCAACCGTCACAACTTTTAGCTGAGCAAATCGACGCTGGCGTTCGAGAGGTGTGGTTGAAAGGAGCACATACAAGCCAAGAACGGCGACTTCACACGATTCAACAACGTTGCGTTCATTCCAACTTGAAGGTAGGCCACACTCACAACTCTCCATGGCGTTGTACGGGACTTGTTTCAATCGATCGTTGCCAAGCCACCAAAGTGCCCACGCTGTCGCTGTGTCGGCCTGGGGAAACTCAAATTCTTCTGGAAGCTTGTGCATTCGACCGCCCCACAAATGCAAGTATGTTACCCGCTGACCTTGTTCGCCATCAAGCAGTGGCCCGTGATCATCTGACTGCTGACCAACACCGAGTCCTTGTAGCGCGTCAACGATGGTTTGCTTGATCATCACACTTATGATTGCGCCGCGCGCCACGTCGCGCTCGTCCAGCATGTCCCGCACTTGGTCGACAATGTTCTTTGGTATGGCATCGATGGAAGATCATTGGCGCTCGAGAAGTCGGTAGACTTCAATGTACGGTGGGATGCCGGAAGATTGGAATCGTGGGGTTGTTCCTGCGAGCTGGACTTTCAGCGCTTCAAGCATGAGTGGATGGCGAAAGACGGGCGTGCCAAAGATGATGTATTTGGCAGGTAGGTTGTCTACTACACCTTTTCACGATCAAGTTGGCACTTTGTTCCAATCAAAGTGGCTCGAATAAATAATATAAAATTTGACGAGATGTGCCACGTGGAAGTATTCCAATCAAAATGGATTTTGTTCCAATCAAAGTAGCTCAATAAGGCGC
>NW_008580236.1:79640-80223 GCF_000520115.1 Aphanomyces invadans | reverse complement strand
TCTAAATAACCACTTAAAGGAAAATCTTTACGTAAAGGATGACCTTCAAAACCATAATCAGTTAAAATTCTACGTAAATCTGGATGATTAAAAAAAAAAATACCAAACATATCCCAAACTTCACGTTCCCACCAAGAAGCTGCTTTATAAATATGTGTAATAGAATCAATTGATTGCAATTCATTTATAATTACTTAATTAGAACGGTGTCCTGTTTTTTGTACGGCTCCGGATGTTTCAAACGTTTTCTATTTTTTATTCTCCACTTTGATTAGAACAAAGTGCCAACTTGATCGGGAAAAGGTGTACATAGGTGAAGTGGTGCACGAGCGAAGCCAGTCAATGAGCCAGGATGCCACGCATTGATGCGACCTTGGCAAGCGCTGGAAAAGTGACGTCAAGCGCGGGGGCGACCACGTCATTGTGTTGTCGACAAAATGGGGTGGCAGGACTGCAAAGTTGGCTTGGTTCAGTGGCAACCCAGCAACAACCCGGCCAACAAACTGGTCTCCAGCTCGCTCATAATGCGTATACCTCTCAAACACGCTGCCAAGCGACCAGCCACAACGAAGACAGATGCTGA
>NW_008580236.1:59522-66530 GCF_000520115.1 Aphanomyces invadans | reverse complement strand
CACGCTGCCAAGCGACCAGCCACAACGAAGACAGATGCTGATAAGTGAAGGGCCACCCGTGCTACCGGAAGACACAAATGTGGCCGCTCCCTTGCGAATCGAATGAGTTCCAATCTCACTGCTGCCGACCGGATTGTCTTGAAATAGTGCCTGTTTCAAGCCTTTGCCGAACCTCGTGCGCTGAGACGAACCAGGAAAGAGTGCTCCAACAGCAAGCATCGGGTTGCAGGCAAGGTACAGCCCAAGAGCAAGGAAAGAGCACATGTGTGGCTGTAGTGGGTTGGCATAGATGTGCCGAGGGTCCCGCCGTTTTCTTCCATCTTGGTCGGTCTTGGACTTGAAGAACGTGACCCCTATGGCGTCTTCTTCGTACGACAATTGTCCAAGCTGAATGGTTTCTGTTGACTTCGAGCGTGCCATCAGGTTCCACAACAATACGAGAAACAGGTGTAGGAAGCCAGCGTCCATTGACGAAATTGTTGTGCGGCAAAGAGCTTCGTATGCTCCAAAACCGAGAGGACACTTTCCCGATTCCTTCACTGAAGTGGTCTGCTCGCTTGACGCTGTGATTCGCCGAATTCCTAACGGAGCTGTTAATGTCGTTGTTTGTGCTGCTTGCTGTACCTTGGAACACGCTTTTAAGTCGCTGTCAAACTGTGGCAGAGTTTGCAGATGGACCTTTTGCATCTTGTAGTAGTTTCGCATGGCTGACCTGTAGCCGGACATCGTGTTGGCCTTCACAGCAGTGTTCTGCATGGTCCAAACGATGAACTGGACGAACCACTCGTACGAGAACGTTGCCAGGTTGATTGAGCCGTCTGCCTTGAGTAGCTCATTGGCTTGATCGGTGTGCTGGATCCACTTGACAACTTGACGGATTCCCGAGGCGTATGCCTTCTTGGATCTTTCGGCCACCAGAGCACCATGAATTTCCTCCAGCGTCGACGATTCGCGCGGCGGTACTGTCGTCATGTCAAGAAACGATATGCTTGTGTTTCATCCAATCAGTGCTCGAGAATACACGGTAGGCCTGGTGGCCTACAAATGCACAAAATTTCCATTGTTTACACTAATCTTGTTCGTATCTTTTGGACACTTTTTCATTGAGAAAAGAACAAATATAGGCCTGGTGGCCTACTCATCTATTGAATTTAGTATACCGGCCCTATGTAGTTCATTCAATGTGTGATTAGAGTGTATCACACTAATTTTGAAACACCTTGAGGCTTCTCGATCACATGAATAGTGTGTTTCACACTATTTTTCATTTACTATTATTTAGAGAATCACATGAATTGTACACTATTTACATATGTAGATATCACACTATTTAAGATCCGAAATACTGATTCCCCCCCCCCCTAAACGGAACGGGGGAAATTCAATATATTTCATAATCCTATATTATAAATCGTCAAGGGGTTTTCAAATATTTGAACCATGTCAGGAAAGTGTGGATATATTCAAACATGAAGCATCACATAACCTTCGCCAAGAAGCATGTTCTAAATTATTTTGCGCGCCGGTTCGTGGCGTACTTGCGCTCAGCTCTCACCCAGCCACTCGAGCAAACTTTCTGGGTCATGAACCATAGTCATCCCAACCCCGCCTGAGACATCATCAGCGTACTTGACGTCGTTATCGCTACGGAACCCGAGCATCTTCCCGTTGTCGATATCGACAACGAAATGAGTATCGTCAACACTCTCTACGACGTTTTTGCAAGACTGGAACTCACCTAAGTGCGCTGGTTCATGAGTAATGCAATGATTCAATGTGAGAGCGGAAGCTTGCGTGCGACGGTTCCGAGATGGCAGACGATCTCCTTCGATGTGCACATTGCGCTTCTCATACACCATCAATTTTGCGGGATGTGCCCGCCCGACAAAGTTGTACTTGTCCATGAGGCGTTGGACCCATCGAAGATCGATACGGTCCAATATGGGCTTGTACGGCTTGGCTTCATTCGCAAACGTAGTATTCAACACCGGATGAGTCGACGTCTTGACGAAGACTTTGGCGAACAAAATGAGCAACTTCGGCGAGAACTTCACCCCAGCCTTGCGTAAGCGGTTGAACTCCTCCACCACCCCGCCGTACAACCACCCAACCCATGCCTCTTGCTTGCGACTACAACCAGACGCCGCCTTGGACAGCATCATCTTCGGGTGCTAGGCTGTTAGTGGCTGACCGGCATGAAGTTCTCCCAGTCTTCCCGTAGGATGACCGCTCGAGTGCTCCACCACTGGCTCGCCTTCGTGCAGTTTGCATTTACGGAACCGGGAAATCTTCCAGGAACTATCGCACCGTCCGGGCGAACAACCCGTTCTTGCCGGTCGTCTGCTCGTCCTCGACCATCCACTTGACGACCTTGACGCGCGTCTGCTGTGTTGTGACTTGCTAAAGTGTGCGCTTTCTGCTTTTCCCCACCACCTCCTCCTGCTGATTTTCTTCGGCCTCCTCAACCCCCTTCTCATCATCGATCTGAATCACTGTTCTGCGGCATTCGCGGAAGTGCGACGTGTGCCCTTAGAGGTGACCTAGGGCAAACTGCACTTACTCCACGGACATCCGTGGAGGGCCGACCAGTTGGGTGGCTGCAAGGCTGCCACCGTTTCAGGAAAAGTAGTGACTGGAATGGAGTGGTAATACCAGTCTATTTGTACTACGTAGTATTATGAATCGGATCAAGACGTTAATCTCCGTGTTGTTAACGGACGTTAACAACGCGGGTGCGGAACAAAGAATTCTTTAGAGAACGTATCGGCATTACAATAAGTGACACCGAAGAGCAGTCCTTCAGTCGCAAGTCTCCGTCGCCGGAGCGCGACGATGAGAAATTGCGTACGACAATGCGTGGTCGCGAACGCGGGCGTTTTCCGCGGGCCAATTGGTTCACCAAGAAGAACTCAGCCACAGCCGATCAACTAGACGCCGTGGTTTATGGACGACAAGGTTGCGATGACGTCAAGATGGACGCCATCGGCTGCGCTGAAGTCAGTAGCTGACGTGCCACTGCCGGACGAACCGTCTGTCGCGCCGAGTGCAGCAAAAGATGTGGACATGGGCCAGGACGAGCCCATGAGGGTGTCGAGTGCCCCGGCTTTGCCGCAACCGCCTGTTTTCCAGGGGTCGAACAAAGGCTGAGCGGCGTGTGTTCATGCGGGAGTATCAGCGATACGCCTCGCAACTGATGGCATTGCAATCTATTGCAATCAAGCGGCCAGAGGCCGTTGTTGATGCCAGTTGGCGCTTTTATGGACCTTTTTTCGAAGCGTCGCATCGCTATGTTCGACTTCAGGAGGTCCCCAAGCGATGTCACGGAAGAAGAGTGGATCGGCTGGTTCAAGCAAGGCGAAAACGAGGAGCCTTACGAATTGGATGCGCTGAAGAAGCGCCTGCAGGCTGCAGTTCAATTCAACACAAAGATCCTTGACGCCGACAGTCGTCGAGTGAGTCGAATGCTCGACAACCTGATGCGAGTGCTGGAGGCAAATGGCCAAGAGTGCGTCCTCGATCAGGAGGCCAGTTGGTGGTGAGTGTCATCACCGACATTATCAAGCCTGCGCCACTTCAAGTGGCTATGACGAAGCAGTTGAAACTGCATCGCAACAAGAACATCAAGACAAACGTGTTCGAGTACGTCAAGTTTTTGCGCAAGTTTGTTGCTGGCTGGTAGCCAGCAACAAACATGCGAAAACTCCGGGCGAGTACCGGATGACGATTGATTCTCGCCCTATCAACGCATGGACGATTCCCATGCCGTGGCCGATGCCCAAATTGGACGCCGCGATGGCGACGTTGGTCAGCATGGACGTGTTCTTCACACTCGACTGGCTCAAGGGCTACTGGAATCTCCCGCTGCGCCCCTCGTGTCAGATGTGGTACTTTTTCATGACACCGTTTGGAGTGTGCACGCCTACGAGAATCCTCATGGGTCAGACGGACGCCGTAGCGTACTGTCAGTCCGTCGTCAACCAAATGTTCGGCGAGTTGTTGTACGCTGGCGTGTTGGGCTGGTTGGACGATCTCCTCGGGTATGCGGACAGCGTGGACAAGTTGTTCGTCCTGTTGGACAAGGTGCTGGCCATCTGCGGAAAGTTCCGCCTCAAGTTGCACCCGAAGAAATGTGACTTCTTTCTCAAGGAAGCTACGTGGTGCGGAAAGGTGATCTCCGCCGATGGAGTCTCGCATTCGCCTGAACGTGTTCAGGGTTTGTGTGCGTTGGAGACGCCTGTGACCGGCGCCGACCTGCAGCAATTCGTATGTGCAACGAATTGGATGCGTAGCTCGATCCCTAACTACGCCGAGTTGATCGGACCGTTGCGGCAGCTGTTGGATGTTGCGGCGAAGGCCGCTGGCGGGCAATGAAGACAGTGCTGGCGCACCAATCTTGCAGCAGTTGGATGGGCGGCCGAGCACGACGACTGTTTCGCGGCTGTGAAGGAGACGTTGCAACGAATGGTGCCACTGTCACACCCGTCGGCAGATAAGGTCATCTGCCTCTACACCGATGCGAGCGAGACGCACTGGGGCGCGGCGTGCACCCAGATTCCACCGGAAGACCTTGGCCTGCCGGTGGATCAACAACGGCACGAGCCGTTAGCGTTCTTGAGCGGTGGATTTGGATTTGGTGGGTCAAGCGCCCGTTGGCCAGCGGTCGAGGAAGAAGCGTTTGAAATCGTTGAATCTTGCAAACGGTTGGAATAACTTTTGCTGCGTCAGCAAGGTTTCCGTCTATTTTCGGACCATGACAACGTGCTGTACATCTTTAACCCGTTTGGTTACCACAGCAATATGGCCCGCTGCCAAGCTCACAAGCTCCAACGTTGGGCTATGGCCATGACATCCTTCCCCTACACGCTCGAGCATGTGGCAGGAGAAGACAACGTGTGGGCCGACCTGTTGAGCCGCTGGGGTGCGGTGCAAATGTCAGCTCAAGTGTCAAGAGTGCGACAACTGGTCGTGGTGTCGCCCCTGCAAGCCAAAGATTTCGCCTAACCAACTGCGGCGGCAATTATGAAAGTGCAGTAACATGCAAGATCAACTGCCGGAGAACATGCCGTTGAGGACGGCGTGGCATGGAGCGACCATGATGGGTTTTTCGTCACCGTTGGGGGGAAGATATGGATTCCGCCGAACGGGGTCAACTTGCAACAACGAATTTGTATCATTGCCCACCTAGGAGCCGCAGGGCATCGCGGCATGGACGTGACGACACAAGGCGTTGTGGAACGCTTCGACAGGCGTCAAGGAAGACGTTAAAGCATTTGTGAGCAACTGCTTGCACTGCCTGTGTGTGGACGTCACGATGGTGCCGAGACCAAGGGGTGTTGCCTTCCATGCGGAGCGCCCCTACGAACTCATACACTTTGACTGGTTGCAGCTGCCGCCAGCCGAAAATGGTTCGAAATACGTGCTTGTTGTGAAGGACGACATGAGCGGATTTTGCCGTCTGTTTCCATCCGCGGCAGCGACGTGGACAGCAGAGGCCATGCTCTGATGGATTGGTTTGCGTTTTGATGACATGGGTGTCTGACGGCGGAACGCATTTCAAGAACGAAGTCGTGGGGAAGATCAAGAATATAATCGATGCCCACCACCACATCACGACACCGTATACACCGTGAGCGAACGGCACGGTAGAAGTTGTGAATCGACTCGAGTTGCGAGAATTGAAAGACCCTCACGAGCGAACTGAAGCTGCGCTCGGATTAATGGCCGTGCGTGTTGACGCTGGTGCAAAGTGCATTGAACAACCAGCCGGCCAACAGGCTTGGCGGGATGTCTCCGGTGACGGCGTTTCAAGGTTTGCCGGCGACTCCACCACTGTCTGGGTTCGTACACCCAAGAACCAAAACGGTTCTGTCCGTCGACTGGCTTGCATCGGCTCGACAAAAGCACATGACAGAGTTGCGGTCGGCCTTGGACAATTTTCATCGCGACGTGGCGGCAACAAGCGAAACATTGCGCCATCAGGCGCGTGGACGACGCTCGAAAAAGCCGCATGTGAAAATGGCAAAGTTTGCGCTTGGCGATTATGTTCTGCTGGGAAAAGTCGTCAAGTTTCCCAACAAGTTAGCCCTGAACTGGAGAGGACCATACCGTGTATCACGTATCGAGTCAGACTACGTGATGGAAATTCAACAGCTTGTTGAACCATTTGCGACGTCGGTCCACCACGCCAGCCGCCTGAAGTACTTCTGCGATGCCGCCTTGGACGTGACCGACGACTTGAAGGAATACGCGGCGTTCGGTGACGAAGGATTTTTCGTTGAAGACCTCCTCGGCGCACGGTGCAGCGCCGAGGGCAAGTACGAAGTGCGCGTCAAGTGGAAGGGCCTTGAAGAAGAAGCTTCGTGGGAGCCCGCCGCGCATCTGTACGAAGACATTCCGGTCGTCTTCAATCGATGTGTCATGAAGCACGCCAGCGATGGCGCAGTCAAGGCGATGCGTGATGACTTGGAAGCAACCCTGGGTCGTCCGTTGTAGGGGGGAGTGTTCCGCGGCATTCGCGGAAGTGCGACGTGTGCCCTTAGAAGTGACCAAGGGCAAACCGTACTTACTCCACGGACATCCGTGGTGGGCCGAGGAGTTGGGTGGCTGCAGGGCTGCCACCGTTTTAGGAGAAGTAGTGACTGGAATTAAGTGGTACACTCAGCGTCAAAAACTAGGGAACACTGGCATTTTTTGTGAAATCTCAGCAACCAATGGGAGTTAGGAGTCGCTGTTTGAATATGTCGTGTGCATTTGCATGTGTGACGCGTGACTCTACCTAGTGGCTCCAAAATTGACAATTTACAACGTGTTTCCATACAACAATCAAATTTTGCCTTGTGACAATATCATGGAACACTTTGATCAATACAAAGACTCATATTATGAGTGATTGTAACATTCTAGAATGTGTGTAACACACGCCTCTTCATTCTGGGTTGCAGTCACTTTCCATCATGCCACGACAACGCATGACCGAAGAGATGCGTGGCCGCATCATGGGCCTGCGTG
>NW_008580236.1:52008-58182 GCF_000520115.1 Aphanomyces invadans | reverse complement strand
CGGGCGCGCGAATTTTATTATTAACCAATTAAGCGTAGGCATTTTTCATTGTAGAGCATGATTGGCTTAAATATTCTCGCGTACAGTGGTACATTTCTTCAAACTTCGGTGGGCGTTATATCCCATCGTTACCTGTAGCCCACATCCTACGTGTAGTGCGTATCACACTGAAGAGGAATACACACAAATAGCACATTCCAGTGAAATCATGAGGTCGTACTGTCTATACAGTCAACTTGATAAAAACTCGACAAAGTGGTACTCCAGGTCATGTGGAAATTTGTATGCACAGCGTTGTACAGTGATCCCTCAAAGTTTGCACGTTTTTCCAAATATAAACTTTTCCAGGATGAATGGTACAAAGAAAACACAAAAATTGATTTTTAAAGGCAACTGGATAGAGGCATCAGTCAGTTGAGCAAACGCGGAATTTAATGGCCAAAGCTGGCGTTGGTGTGGACAGATTGATCCTCAGGGGTGAAAAAGGTTCGATTCCGGTGTGGGCCCAACAGTTCCAAACGTAACACAATTCCGGGCAGTTAACGACCAGTGCATAGCTGCACAAGCAAGGACGTCGACGGCGTAGAGATTCTTCTGTTCGCGGCCGCTTTCAGTGGTGATGTCATCGATAAGGTAAATGACATGATCCATTTGTTGTCTCTTGTAGCGCCTTCTGAGCGACGCAATGATGCCAGCGTCCATGGGCCGCAGGAAGGCCGTGGTGTTCGGGGGAAGCATCAAAAGCCGGACGTTGGTAAGGTTCAGATCGAGAGGATCATGTGACGAAGCGTTGTCTAGGATGAGAAGAACAGACCTTCCCTGGCTAGCCATCCGCAAATTGAAGTCGCTGAGCCACTCCGAAAACAAGGCCATCGTCATCCAGGCCTTGCGATTGGGGTGGTAAAGTAGCCCCAATTCGCGGCGGGTCAAGCCTCCGAAGCGGTCGCTGGGCTTTCCGATGAACAACCGTCAGCGTTCGTCGCCAAAGCCACTGAAATTCGGCTTTTATCCTGCTTATGGCCCGGACGCGCATGATCGGCAATTGTGGTACAGCAGTCCGCCGCAATAGGGAACCTACAACTAATTAATATCTTCGCAAAATTAATTCTTGTCCAAGAAGTACTAAAAAATGAATTTATAGAGGCGGATTGAAAATTCAAACGACACACGTTGCGAAAAACCGCTTGTTGTACACAATATGCCGTCACCCTCGACACAGATGAGACTCACCGTCGAGCAAAAGTGCTCACTATTGATGTATCACAAGACCAATCCTGGCATAAGAGGACTTGAACTGCAAAAATGGGTTCAGCGTGAATTTGGACTGCCACATGTTCCCCAAAAGTCGACGATATCTCGTTGGCTAAATGATCAGAGCAAGCCCATGGATGTACATCCGTCACACAAATCTACACACAGGCCCCGCCTACCCGAACTGGAACGTCGACTAATGACTTGGATTCGAAAGTGTGAGGAGTGGACCCCATTGTAACTGGACCGACCATCCGTGCCTAGGCGATGGCCATACGAGACGAACTCCACAGTTCACCACAGTCTACAGATGATCTCGCCACCATGAGGTTTTCGAACGGCTGGCTCTACCGCTTCCAACAGCGCACAACTTGAAGTCCCGCCGCGTGTATGGCGAAGCCCCTTCTGCAAGTCAGGAGGACATAGACGACGGTCGCCGCATCCTTCGTGAAGTCACACAAGCGTACGCCAAGCAAGACATCTTCAACCTGGATGAAACAGCATACTTCTACTGTTCTACACCCACCAAAGTGATCTGCACAGCTCGCATGCAAGGACGCAAGATGGTCAAGAAGCGTATCACTGTGGCCGTCACAAGCAACGCCGATGGAAGCCGCAGGTGGCCATTGCTGTTTGTTGGCTCTGCCCAGCAGCCCAGATGCTTTGAAAAGAGATCAGCTCAAGAACTGGACCTCGACTACGCGGCCATGAAGAAGGTGTGGATGACGGGCGAAGAGTTCAACAAGACAATGCACAACGAGAAGGCCGCCACGTCCTCTTGCTGTTGGACAACGCCTCAACACATCGCTACGAGCCCTTGCTGTCAAATGTTGTGGTGCGGATGCTGCCTGCTTATACCACGGCTTTCTTACAGCCTCAAGATGCCGGTGTCATTCAGGCGTTCAAGAACAAGAAAGAACAAGATTGGTGCCCTGCGTGCGCTGCATATTGTGCGAAAGTTTGACAAGTTGCTTGAAACGGGTGATGAGTCAGACAAAGAAAATTTTGCGTCACGGGTCAACAAGTTGCACGAAGTTTCGCTGCTGGAGGCCATGGAGTGGCCTAGTGTTACGCAAGACACCATTGTTAATTGCTGGCGCCATACAGGTATTCTTGACGAAGAGATATATGAGTTGATCGATAGCATGAACAACCTTTGAGGAATAATATGTGATTGTTGGTGTGCGTTTTGTCTTCTGGAAGTTGCCAGGGTATCAACCCCCTCCTGAATTCGAATATGATGTCCGTTTTTGTATTCAAGCACTTTTCATTCAATACCATATGCTTATTCTTACCCAATCAACACCGAGCGACCCATCCTGTTTAAAAGTGAAAACCCTTAAAACCATATCGCCAACAAAGGTTCCCTATTGCGGGGGACTACTGTACGTGGTTGACTGTTATAGAATACTCCGGTTTCGTCCATGTTGTAGATATCTGCAGTGTGGAAATGTCTTGTGACATCTTGGATCGCAAGGCGGCCATTATGGACGGCTGTTGGACACGCGGAGGCAGCCTCCCCCTGAAGATGGTACATCTTCAGATTTTGCCTAATCTGCATTCGGTAAAGCCACCTCTTTGAGCATCTAATGCGAACTTGTAGGTTTAGGCGTGCAGCGATTTTTGTGCAGCACGAATGATCAAGCCGCCAGTGACGCATGCGTTCTTGTTGTTGGCCGTGCTGGCCCATGCCGCATTTCGTTATCGAGCTCAAGGAAATGTGGGCGTTGTAAGTTGAAGCGATTTTTTGCTGACTCTGCCTTTATGTTGTAGGAAGCAAAGGTGCGCTGGTCTTACAGTATGCGTCGAATTGTCGAGATATTGACGCTCAGTCCACAAGTCTCCGTCACCATGCCTGTACTTGCTTCGGCTTGATAGGCATATTGGCCTTGTAGTACTATCTAATAGAGTTCTTGTCTTACAAGGTTAAGCGCTTGCTTGCTTTCCGTTTGCCGTGCATTTTCTCAATGTCTTAACTGTGTGTGGTTATCAACGTGAAGTCATTACCGCCTCAAATTTGAATTTTCAAATGACCAATGCTGCCTTGTCCCCAAGAACTTTATATCTAGTTATTTTTCACAGGTATAAATTTATACCAGGGTGCAAACGTTGCGGGATCACTGTAGTACATTTAGAAATATTATTACCTTGAAGTTGTGAAAGAATGCCTGGTACTAGTGTAGCTGTTTTGATTCGCCCAAGAAGGATAAAATATATTTAAAATAACCGCTTGCCCAGCCGCTCAACGACATCCACGAAGTCATGTATACCCTGGACGACACGAATTTGGTACGCGCAAGCCCCCGAGCCTCCACTCGTCGCAGAAGCTAGTCCCGCTTGCAGCCGTTAGCGAACACAAGCGAGTCCTTGGGGCGACGGCCGCCTGTGGCATTGTCCTCACCGCTCGCGACCAAACTCTGGAACTTAACATCCGGGAGGTCCTCGCTGCCTGCGGCGTGCATCCCGACGCGGTCTTCCCGAACGACATGCAACCCGAACGACCGTGCGGTCTTGGGTCTCGTGACCCTTCGGGCGATACAGACCCAAATGGTCACCGCATCCGTCTCCATGCACGTTTTTGCAAGCGTGAGTTCAAGTGGCTTTTGATGAAGGCCGCGAGATTTGCTGTACCGACGAGGGTTTAAGCTGTGGAATCCCGACGCTTTGCACACGCGAACGATATCCTTGAGGACGGCAGCGACCACCTAACGCAGCACCTTGACGCTCTTAGACCGATTGTGTGTCGATACACACAACCGGACCTGGTCGATCTGGCAGTGCTCGGCCACGCCGGTGCACGTGATCCCGAGCGACTTAGCCAAGGTGGCCACAGTGTCTGCCTCGGGCACGACCACGCCAACCAGCACCGCATGCAAACTGTCGCCGTACACAAACGCCTGGACGACGAATTCGCTGACGACGACAACGTTCTCGATCACGCCTCTTTGCCTTCAGAGGTCCAGTCACTCCGACATCAAGCGGTTGACAAACACTCGTCGTGTTTGCTGGCAGGGGCTCCAGAAACGAGTACAACTCGTCGTCCACGAACCCTCGTGTTGGGACGGAGACATGGTCTGACAAGTTATCCACCAGCAGCGCCGTTGGGTCGACAAGCTCGAGTTTAAGGAGCTCCCTCAGGTAGAAGAGCCACACGTCTTCATCCAGGCCGTTTCTTGAACGGCATAGACGTGACAAGTAGGATAGGTAGACAACTCGTCGGTTCAATTTGGCCACCGACCACCCCACGCACAATAAAGAGGATCGGCAGTTTCGTTCCTACATAACTAATTATATCAAGTTTACAATATTTATCACAAACCATCAGTACATACGGCCTGCACCGCTGTCATACGGTCGGAATGATTTTCCGAGGAGTACTTTTAGCGTCGGCGCCAATCTCACACCAAATACGGCGTGGTGGCATGTCGTAATACACTATCGTCTCGTCGACACTAATGATGTCGCGCAATGGGACGTTGCTGTACTTGGACCAAAATGTTGAGGCAAACATTTCCTTCTTCTCAGACAGCTCGGTTTGCTTTAAATTGGAGAAGCAAAGAACTCGTTGAGCAAATCCATGACGGTGAGCAAAGCGTTTGCAGAAGCCGAGGAGTCCAGCGTAGCCAGTGCCTGCTGACGCCTTCTCGCCTAAATACTAGTCGATTCAGGTTGGTTGGCGGGTCTTCATCCACGTGTCCATGTGGGCCGTGGTGAGGTGGTGGCCCTCATCTCGTACAGATTGCATGAAATGTACCAAGTCGTCAGTAAATTCCATTACGTCGGGTCTACCTTGGCCTCTAAGGGTGGGGTGTTGCTTATTGCGCTGGGTTGACATGTAGCGGTCTTTTTTACTGAGCCACGTTGGCCATGTTGAACGAGGTATCCCTTCTAAAGCGCAAATAGAACTCACAGAAAGCGTCGAGTACTCATAAGCTATCATCAGCTTTATGCGAGTGTCGATGCTATATCGCCGTTGGACGCGCTGCGGGAGGAACAGTGTTGGCATCAAAGTTCAAACTGCGAGGCATTTTCGAATCGACCAATTACATTGCGTTAAGATTCAATGGGTATTTATCCAGTCACTTCGTGAAATGTAATTGTGACTATATTTCACCGGAACGGCATTGCTCATCAGGTGCTCAATTTTATTCGAGTTCCACTTTGTTGAGTTTTTATCAAGTCGTCTGTGAACATGATGCGAGTGGAGAACCGACTGGTGAGAATCGGCCCCCAGGATCTCATGCCAAACCGTGATTGGGTGAGCGATCACACGGGCAGCGTGAGAATGCGGGTGCTGCAGAAGCCATCGACAGGGCGGCTGAGAACTTGTTGCAGGACAGTAGGAGACGATGACCGAGGAGAATAGAAAGTGAGCGGTACAAAGAGGCTGTGAACAGTCGTGAAAGAGGCATATGGACATGCCCAAATTGATAGCCACCACGTTTTGCATGAGCCAAATCACAATTCAGAGGGAGTACGACCGGCAATACAGGGAGGGCAAGTACGAACGGCGGAACTGAAACAACTGCGAATGGCCAGTGGGCTCACAACGGGTATGAGGCGAAGCTACAGACCTCCCCGTCACCATGAGCCAAACTGTCGTGAGGTGGAGGTGCCGAGGAAGAGGAGAAAGAGAAGGAGTAGAAGGTTTCAAGCAGTACAAGCAGTATAAGGAGTAGAAGAAACAGAAGAATAGTAGAGGAAGTACAGTGAATCCCGGAAAAAAGCCTACGTTGTTTCATTCTGAATGTATGGAGGCAGAACAGAATCAACTTTTTGGATTACGTAAGTTAGTCCAACTTGATTGGCGATAGATAATCAGGCCCTGGTCGGGGAAACTTTTTGGCCACACTGGAGCGAAAAAGACTGGAACGAGTCCATTGTGATTGGTCAATTTTATCCGGATTCCGGATGCGTTCAAGT
>NW_008580236.1:36627-38478 GCF_000520115.1 Aphanomyces invadans | reverse complement strand
AGGCCCTGGTCGGGGAAACTTTTTGGCCACACTGGAACGAAAAAGACTGGAACGAGTCCATTGTGATTGGTCAATTTTATCCGGATTCCGGATGCGTTCAAGTATGTTTTGTTCCAGTGTTGTCATTTCACACTGGAACTCGGCATTCCGGTGTAGAAGCAGGTGGTGGTGAGCGCAAAAACACTGGAACGCAAGGTGACCACCAATATAATTCTAACCAATCAAAACAGAGTACGCCAACAGCATTTCCACAACACACACATCTCCATGGCGAAGCGCAAACAGAGGGCTGAAGTGGAGGGCGAGACTGTGCCACTAGCGCACGAAAGTTCGAGCGTTCAAACCCCCAACGTAGGCAGAGCCAGGGTCTCTGTAAAGTGGTGCGAAGCATCTGTCTCTGCTCTCTTCCGGCTACGCTACCAGGACAGACTCCACCAGGACCAGAGGACATGACGCAATTCAAAACCTGGAACTCCCAGCGTTTTCCCCGGCCACGAATTCGAAATGCCAACATGCGACCGGTTAATATCGTCCGGATAGCAAGGAGTCCAAGTTTAAATTTCGTCCCAGTTTTTTCCCCGACCAGGGCCTCAGGATAATTTCTGTCAGTCAATCACAGTTTTATTGAATCTACACTGCAATTGGCAAAAAGAAATTACATTTCTGACCTGGTAATGAAGCATACAGGTGGTAGAATTTTTTAATACAGATATTTTTATAGAGGTGGTCGGCTTTTTCCAAGGTTCACTATAGGAGTAGAGGGAGGAGTAGAAGCAGTAGGGGGTGAAGAAGTAGAGCAGTGAGTGGTATGAGGAGGAGTAGAAGGAGTAGAAGTAGTAGAATAAGGAGGAGTATCAATAGAAGGGAGAATAGTAGGAGTACAGCGGTAGCAGATACTTACCCCATGTGACTTTTTGCGATGTCACGGACTGTGTCGAGATGTACTTGTAGGAGTTTTGATTACCTTCTAGGAAGGCAAGCTCGGTCATACCGATCCCGAAAATGCCCCCTTTTGCCCACAAACTTTCACGATATGTACAGTGAACGACGGAATGGTACGCCACCCAATGTTTTGACTTGGATGACTCTACTTTTGTCCAATAGAATAGTTACTAAAATAAAGCAATTGGCTACTGATATTATTCTCCCTCCTGCGCGATTGTTTAAAATTGAGAATCGGCTCGCATTCAGGAATATATGACCGAGAACTCGACACTGTGAACTCCAAAGCGATCTACCACGCTGGTTCTTTTCATAACCTGCAATAATATTTGAAAACAGAATCAAGGAATGATTAACAATACACCGATTAGTTGTCTTCTGCACAATGAGGCCAATGCGGTGATCTGGGCGGGGGAGTATGCATTCGAGAACGTGACTCTGGTATGATACTTGGGGGTGATGATGCGTACTAAACTGCTAAACGCTCGTATTCTATTGCGTTATTGCTTTGAAGCGTGCCGATATCAGTTGGTTGAGTGTGGTGGAGGGTAATGATGTAAGACTTAAGGATGGATATAGCCACAACGCGGAACGACTCATATGCCTCGTAGAGGTTGGTGCGTCTGTGGAGAGGGTACACCAACATAAACACGGAGAAATCATCGACGAAGAGAGCAAAGTAAGCTGCGCCCCCACAGAGAGGATGGGACATGGGCCCCAGATGTCCTAATGAACCAAAGCAAGTAAACTCGTGGCACGAAATACGGTAGACGAGTTCAAGGGGGAGCGTTTGCACTCTGCACACGCACATGTGTTGCAAAGGAAAACCTTTAAATGGCGTGCTTAAAGGGCCTGCAGTTCAGGATGGTCCTTGAAAATGCGATCGAGCGCCCCAATGCCCGGATGACC
>NW_008580236.1:34084-36527 GCF_000520115.1 Aphanomyces invadans | reverse complement strand
ATGCCAAAGGCGTGCAAGTGCAGCGTTGGAGAGTCGCGAATCTGCAACAGGGCCATGAAGGCAATCGAGGGAGACCGAGAGTGCCTTTGGATCGACGATACGTCAGAATGGCGGGTCAGAATTCCATTGAGGGCCGACCAGAACATACCCTCACACACAATTTATGGTGAAAACGTGCAAGGACCTGCAACTGGATAAGGTGAGAAAATGCTTGCGTAGCGGTAAACACAAGAGTAAGCAGGCAAATGCAATTGATCCATTACGGCATTGGACACGCGGGACTTGAAAAATCCTTGATGCGTTGTTCAAACGCACGAAACTTCTTGAGGAGAACCTTGGCGTCGATGTATTCGATCGGAGGAGGCAATTTCACAGGTGCGCATCGCCCATATGGGATGATATGAAAGGAGTACAGTCCCACGGTGTTGTTGGATACCTCAAGGACACGACCAAGAGGGGAATGATGATGCACATATCACGGGACGGGAATGTGATGGCATTGCCATCATCAGTAGCGTGGCTCACGGCGAGCAGGTTGAAGCCCAACTGAGGGCAGTGAAGGCCAAACGTCAGGCGCAAAGCACAGTAGCACAAGGGGGTGGTGAGATCGCGATACGAGATTAACGTGTTTATAGCAAGGGACCCGTATCTCACCACGGGTAGTTTGGATCGTTTCCGAATATTAACGACAGGGTGCAGTGCACGTAGGCCGTGAAGTAAGCCTTGATGTGATGTAAAGTACACGAACTCGAGGTGCTAGAGTCTACAATTCAGAGTTGCGCGAGAGCAGCAAACTTGCCAGGAGTATAAAATCACGGAGGTTGGGAGATCAGGCTGGCCCGAAGCAGGTGCGCAATGGAAGCACGACCTTGAGAGCAAATTGGTTCAAGTCCATAACGACATGGAACGGAGATGCTGCACCGTTTCATCGACACAAACTGGAGGAAAGTCAAAGTGTATGCGCACAGCCGTGTTGAGAGGGGCACCACGAAGCACTGAAGGCAACGTACGAGCCAATTGAGGCAACTTCAGCACGTCGTCCAGGACGGGTTGAGGGGGCAGATCCCAGTAGTCTCGGGGGGTATATTGACCCGGATGTCAGACGCGACCATAACATCGTTGCCAGATGTTACAGTAGAAGAGCACCGGGGTCCATAGAATGCGTAGCAGGTGCTGAAGCCGGCAGTGTAGGATCACTGCCGAGAACAGTCGGCACATGAAGGTGGCTAGAGGGAACGTTGTGTTGCGAAAAACGACGTGATCGCTTGGCAGTGCGCTCATCAGTTGCATCAGCCCGAGCTCGGGCTTTCGTAGCAATGCATTCAGAAACAAATAGACGGCTCGGGGACATCAAGGTGCGGTTGGACGGCGCCACGATTGGGGTGAATTGGAAGCTCGTTGAACAACAGTCACTTGCGACCGCCACAGTCAACCAAGGAGGAAGCCAGTTGAACGTCACGTCCACTGGGACCACTCAGTCCGAGTCGACAGAAACGGAGCGCACACGACGACTTGAGGCAGAAGCAACGTTCATGTGCACCTGGCGGCTGCGACCGCCATAACCCTCGTCACGCCAATTCCGAGTGCGATCATCGCCACCCCAGTCTCGACTACGACTACGCGGGGCGTCCAGTTTGGATGGAGGATTGTGACCGCGACCACGTGCGGTGCCAAAACAGCCGCCGCAGCGATCATCGCAGTCGCCGCGGTCACGACGGTCATGGCGCGGTTGGTCATCACGTATCTTGCGTGATGACAGTCGGCGCAGCGTTTTGCCGTGCTTTTCTAAAATGTCTTGAGGGAAACCATCGCGCTTCGCACTGCGGGAGTAATCCGAGACCAGGTCTTTGCAGTTGGTGAGAACTTGCGCAAAGTCGCCGCAGTAGAAGCATGCGGGGCAATTGTGGTAATGGCATTTGACGGGAGAGTAAGATGGCAGCGACCGACGTGTAACCATCCCAAGGCTAGAAGGTACAGGCTCTCCATCAGCAGCATTAATCAGATGCGATTGCGTCGATGCCGAATCGGCGGAACCATGCACGCCGAGACCCAGTGACCGCAAGTGCCGCATCGCCAGTGCGTTCATGATGGCAGCGTCGATAGAAGCAACAGAACAGGGCTGTCCGGAGGCCTTTGTATTGCTCGAAATAGAGCGAATAAGGTCCCAAGTATGCTTGTCGTCTAGAAACACCTCAGACAGTTTTACCATGTAGTGGTTAGCCCACAGGAAGGCGTCGTAGTCGACAGCATGGAAGTCCAGGGTGGTGTGGATCATGACCGAGCAGTACTGGCTGACGATGGTGTTGACGTCGGCCAACAGAGTATCAAGACAGTCGCCTTCGCGATACTTGACAGGATCGCTAGAAAGAGGGTTATATTCATAACGGGACACAGTAGACTGATAGAGAGTTAGTTAATGGACAAGTTATGTTGGCAATCAACT
>NW_008580236.1:23989-25297 GCF_000520115.1 Aphanomyces invadans | reverse complement strand
CAATTCCCAGCACTAATTTGTTTCCATTTTGAATGTGTTTTAGCATATAGAAAGTTTATAGCGCAGTGCACATATATATTTCAGATGCATCAAACCGGGTCAATTCAATCATCCTCCATATGTTGGCAAAATCAAGCTCACTAGCTGTATTGTATTGTACTACCTCTGGTTGGCAACAATTGCAGACGAATATTCAAAGGCATACAAAATTTAAGTACAAAGAATCTGTTTAAAAGAACTAAACGGCAATGGTGTTTACAAGATCACACAACTCATCCAACTTACTTTCCTCTTCTACACGAAGGTTCATCAATTGCAAGCTCGCCATGACGTCTTCGTCGATCTTATCTTCCACCCTTTCCTTACTCCGCGGGATCTTGTACGTATTACCGCCCTTTGCCTCGACAATTGCACGCATAACTCGATCCAACTTGCCAAAGGTCTTCTCCAACTTCGCAGTCGACAATGCACTAAAGGAAGTTTGCACAGCCAGAACGAGCTCGACGATGGTCCTGTACTCCATCGTTGCTGACGCGCTTGGATTGAGTTGAAAAAGCCCAGATTCAAAACATTCAGGTCTGGGCTTTGGGGAGGCTGGTTCCGGACGCGAATCGAGAGCTCAGAGTGCTCAGCAGCACGCAGAACTTGTGGGTCATCGAAGGTCACGTGGACACGGGCATTGTCTTGTTGAAGGTAGACCACGCCATCGTTGTCGTTCGTCAACCAGCACCACTTGGCCTTGATCGCTGGGAGTACTTTGTCAACCAAGAACGATCGATAGACCTGTCTTGTTACATTGACGGTGACGGTGACGATTGTGCCTGCGGGTCGATTGACACTTGATCGTTGGGCAGGCATTCTTGAAACAAACGGCCAACTTCCAACCTTGCCGTCCCAGCCGCTACGTGGTTGAGCAACAACAACCAAAAACATCACCTTGGTGATGTGGCTCTTGGATTGGACATGTCTCGGCGGGTTGTCTTCATCGGTCCAGAGGTAAAAGCGGCGGCACAGTTTCGTGATGTAAAACCATTTCTCATCAATATGGACTACATTAAACAACTCAGTGTCATTGCTCTTACTAGACCACCAGACCAATTATTGAGTCACTGGTACGATGCTCTGTATGCTTGAAATTCATGATGGGATATTGGAAGCAACTTCGCACATAGTAGTGTGTTGCCATTTTTTGTATGTGATTGAGTCATTTCCAATTGTTTCGACCGGTTTCCTTTGTTCATCGTCATTTCGTCAATCTGATAGTCAAATTGACACGACTTTATCGAAGCAAATAGACCATACAATTTC
>NW_008580236.1:21557-23889 GCF_000520115.1 Aphanomyces invadans | reverse complement strand
CTGTGTAATATGCATATTGTGCTCCGTTTCGAAGTGGGGGGAGATCAGTACATATCTTTTTTTGCTGCTTTGTAGTAGTCTTCAAGCCAAGTCGCAAAATATGTCTTTGTGAACGTAATTATGTGCATTGAGGTCAGATCGTGCTCATCGCGTCGTATGTCCTTCATGAAGCTGCCTAGCTTGCGCTTGAACGGGATTATGGCATGTATATGTAGGCCTTGTCCACCTAGAGTCTTCCGCTGGCGTGATTGCGTGCGACAGCTTCGACCTGTCACGTCACCCAATTCACGTGCTTCTTGGGATGCTGTTTCGTTGACAAAAGAGCGGTAACTGATGTTCAGTTCGTCGAACGAATGCGAGAAGCTTTCGCATCTCGCCAATGATGTACGACTTGTGACAGCTAGGCATGACAGGCAGTATGATACTCTGCTTTCGTATGGAATGCAAAGAAACGAGGTTGAACTTTCAAAACGTTGACCAATCACATTTGCTTTTGTATCTGCACTGCAATCGGTCAAAAAGTATGACATGTTTGGTATTGAAGTATTGAGGTGGTAGAATCCTGTTAAACATATCATATTATAGAGGTTTCGGCGTTTTTGGGAGTGACGGCTTTTGCCGGGGTTTACTGTAATTTACCAATTCCCCGCACTAATTTGTTTCAA
Source organism: Aphanomyces invadans (assembly GCF_000520115.1). Lineage (NCBI taxonomy): Eukaryota > Oomycota > Saprolegniomycetes > Saprolegniales > Verrucalvaceae > Aphanomyces > Aphanomyces invadans. Next base: position 23,224 of record NW_008580236.1, on the reverse strand, counting down.
TTTTGAATGTGTTTTAGCATATAGAAAGTTTATAGCGCAGTGCACGTATATAATTCAGATGCATCAAACCGGGTCAATTCAATCATCCTCCATATGTTGGCAAAATCAAGCCCACTAGCTGTATTGTATTGTACTACCTCTGGTTCGCAACAATTGCAGGCGAATATTCAAAGGCATACATAATTTACCACAAAGAATCTGTTTAAAAGAACTAAACGGCAATGGTGTTTACAAAATCACACAACTCATCCAACTTACTTTCCTCTTCTACACGAAGTTTCATCAATTGCAAGCTCGCCATGACGTCTTCGTCGATCTGATCTTTACCCCTTTCCTTACTCCGCGGGATCTTGTACGTATTACCGCCCTTTGCCTCGACAATTGCACGCATAACTCGATCCAACTTGCCAAAGGTCTTCTCCAACTTCGCAGTCGACAATGCACTAAAGGAAGTTTGCACAGCCAGAACGAGCTCGACGATGGTCCTGTACTCCATCGTTTGCTGACGCGCTTGGATTGAGTTGAAAAATCCCAGATCCAAAACATTCAGGTCTGGGCTTTGGGGAGGCTGGTTCCGGACGCGAATCGAGAGCTCAGAGTGCTCAGCAGCACTCAGAACTTGTGGGCCATCGAAGGTCACGTGGACACGGGCATTGTTTTGTTGAAGGTAGACCACGCCATCGTTGTCGTTTGTCAACCAGCACCACTTGGCCTTGATCGCTGGGAGTACTTTGTCAACCAAGAACGATCGATAGACCTGTCTTGTTACATTGACGGCGGCGGTGACGATTGTGCCTGCGGGTCGATTGACACTTGATCGTTGGGCAGGCATTCTTGAAACAAACGGCCAACATCCAACCTTGCCGTCCCAGCCGCTACGTGGTTAAGCAACAACAACCAAAAACATCACCTTGGTGATGTGGCTCTTGGATTGGACATGTCTAGGCGGGTTGTCTTCATCGGTCCAGAGGTAAAAGCGGTGGCGCAGTTTCGTGATGTAAAACCATTTCTCATCAATATGGACTACATTAAACAACTCAGTGTAATTGCTCTTACTGTAGTCCTGAAGAAGATTTGAGCAAAAGTCCAAGCGCTGAAGCAAGTGCTCAGGTTTGAGCTTCGGTTTTGTCCATTTGATCGACGTGTTACCCATTTGTGCTTGATGTAGTTCCAAATGGTCCAAGTCTAGACTCCAATGGCTGTTGACAATGCACGATACGTCGGACGCTGAGTCAAAGGTGTTGCCTTAATCCGCTGCTCGATCTCACTGATTGTGTAGGTTTTACGTCGCCCTGTGTTGTTCATTCGGAATGATACGTCGGCTCGGCAGCCTGGACTTGCCGTCGCTCAGCCGCGTTGCCATATCCTGGATATGAACAATTAGCATTTTCGAATTGTTTGCAATTGTTACCAAGCAGAGGTAGTAGTCATTGTTCTTGGAGGTATACCCTTCATAGGAAACTATCTCCGAAGTCTTGGAGCATTTTTATCTTACATTAATCACGAAATACTGAAGATTTCAATGTACGTATACATATTTCGCTTACTGTATACTTTTGCCGCACCGTCCGTCATCTGACCGTCTCGGGCGATAGGGAATGGCTGGTTAGGGAAGAATACTGACGAATTCAGTTGTAATTCAACCTCCACTACCGTATTCTGCCGGG
>NW_008580236.1:11136-12937 GCF_000520115.1 Aphanomyces invadans | reverse complement strand
AACATTGTCGATGTATCTTGTCTTGAGGTGCGAGTGAATTGCTTCCAGAAATGTGTTCACTCGTTTCGAAAAGGTTGGCGTGTTAGCGCCAAACATGTTGGCGACGGTGTCCCAAGACCCACAGTGCTTTAGGGACGTGACCGCCATGAAGAGCATATCGCGTCCAGCAACGTCACATTTACGACCCGATCCATTGTTCCATTGACGACTTATGGTTTGCTGTAGGTCGGACCAGAGGTGGTTGAACTCGGACAATGAGAAGTTCGTCATCTCATGAATGACGCTTGGTCCCTTGACTTGGACAAAGGCATCCATGATTGGAGCCGGTGACTCATGGTCTGCATCGTCATCACGAAGTATGTGCGAGTGACGTTGCCTTTTTGACTCACGTTTAGCTCTTAGAGCGTTGAGCAGGTCAACAGCTTGGTTGATCGAGCGGGCGGTGATCTTGCGTGGAGTCCTCTGCGAAGCTGTGGCGGCAGCCAGGGGTGGGGTGGGGGACATCGAAGCGAAAATTTTGAAAATGACTGGCGTCGCAGGCCATTCTAGCGCGTTTTCGCGCCATTGATGGGGTATTTAGTGATGCAAGTGGCCGTACAATACTTTACTTTTAGTATTGGATTTTTCGAGATTTTGGATGATGTCGCACTTCGTCGTTGCGTACTGTCATTTTGAAACGATATGCTGTCTTTTTGGAAATGACTGAGTGATTTCCGATAACACTCACCCACTATCAAATGATCAATCTGTCAAGTTCATAGATGATCCTTAATCAAGTGGTGAGGTGTTGTTGAATTCGTAAGTTCAATATGTGTAACAGGATTACTTCGTTTTGACGAAATCATTTCCGAGACCCTTGCATGAAATCGAAGTGTTGTCGATGATTGGTTAGGGACTTTGTCTTAACGTCAGGGGTCTACTGTAGTCCTGACGAATATTTGAGCAAAAGTCCAAGCGCTGAAGCAAGTGCTCAGGTTTGTGCTTCGGTTTCGTCCAGTTTGATCGACGTGTTACCCACTTGTGTTTGCTGTAGTTCCAAAAGGTCCAAGTCGAGACTCCAATGGCTGTTGACAATGCACGATACGTCTGACGCTGAGTCAAAGGTGTTGCCTTAATCCGCTGCTCGATCTCACTGATTGAGTAGGTTTTACGTCGCCCTGTGTTGTTCATTCGGGATGATACGTCAGCTCGGCAGCCTGGACTTGCCGTCGCTCAGCCGCGTTGCCATATCCTGGATATGGTCGAGGGGAGGGCACCGAACGTTTGCGCAATGGTCGCAATGGATGCACGTGAGACCTTGCCGTCCACACTGCGTAGAAGATCTTCGTATACAGCTCCTCGTTGCTCATTGGTAAGGTTTGACTTGGACTTTGTATGCAGACTTTGCATGCAACTTGTGTTGGCAGTTGTGCAAATAAAATTGAAACAAAAATACTGTGCGATAGAACTCGACGAGAGCTATTTAGCCACTCAATTTTGGGCCAATCCGTGAAGAATATCGTAACATTTTCGAATTGTTTGCAATTGTTACCAAACAGAGGTAGTAGTCATTGCTCTTGGAGGTATACCCTTCATAGGAAACAATCTCCGAAGTCTTGGAGCATTTTTATCTTACATTAGGCCCCTAAACCAGATACTGATAAAACAATTGAATACTTGTATGTTTCCATTATAAGTGTAGAGTATAACTGGCCCACTGACGAAGTCATCAGATACACCGAATAAAATTCACTTCCGGATAACTTGTCAGCCATCGCCAACCTTCCTAATTACAGCTTGAATTCTTCAGACAGTGCCTTGT
>NW_008580236.1:8809-11036 GCF_000520115.1 Aphanomyces invadans | reverse complement strand
GGGGCCCCAAGAGGCATGCGGAGGTGGAGTCCTGCACATGGGCGAGTTGGTTGTGAGCCAAATCATTCCGAAACAAGACGTGCGGGTGAACATGGAGAGTGGCGGACCTCGCTGGTTACGAAACGACTGCTGACGTCTACCACAGCCACAGCTGGCCAGGGAAGCGTCGTTGTGCGGTTCCTTGTAGTAGGGACAGTGGTCAAAAGAATGGGCTGACATGGAGCGGTACTTCTGTCACGGGGTTTCCGTGAAAACGATCTTGGTACGTGCGGCGAAGGCAAGCGCGAGTTAAAGAACAAAAACAGGAGTCTGTATTCTCAGGCAGAATGTAAAGTCAAGTTAAGTACTATCGTCGTCTAAAGCAAACAGTCAGTGCACAGCCATCCCTCGACGGGGGGGGGGCTGGTTCGACCTCTTCAGCTTCATCCTCAGGAAGTGTCCACAATCCCTGCCACCTCATCCTCTGGCCGTTGGTCTTCAGGGATCCAGACACGTGAGAGCCCCATGTCGACAGTGTGGTCGTCAACACTGGGTGATGAGACTTGGTGTCGCTACCGCATACTTGTAGACTCACCCACTAAAGATCCCGGACACACGCTCTTCGGGTCTTCGGCACCCCGTCGATAGCGCACCGCGACATTCTGTTCGTTTGACAGGCGAATTGCTCAAAAGCGTGCGACGAGGTGGTTTTCGATTGGTCCGAACCCGGAGTTTCGGAAATAAACTCCGGGTTCGGACCAATCGAAAACCACCTCGTCGCACGCTTTTGAGAAATTCGCCTGTCAAACGAACAGAATCTCCAACTGTTCAATCGTCCCAGACGAGGAAACCAACGTGAGCACCGCAACCGACAAGACACCGGAGGTCATCGCGGAGCCGGAAGGTGAAGACGCCATGTCGAACCCTGCCGTTGCCGCGCCTTCGGCGGAGGAGGACGCATCAGTGGACAGTTTCTCGGTCTCGACGGACGCTGGAGTTTCGCCAGACGCCTTGGAGGCCGTGAGCGTTGAGTGCGACTGCCTGGCGGACATGTTGCGGCAAAGCGAGGCCCAGTCCAAATGCGGCTCCCGAAGAACGACTTCTTGGAGCGCCAAGTTGAGATCGCCGCTCGGACGTCCATGCAGCGGGACCTTGGTGTCACGCACTGTCATGCCGGCTTGGAACAAGAATAGGCAGTCCTCAGGGCCCGGGCGTTGCGTCCGGCGGCGTAGCGATGGGCACAGGAATCGGCTGCGGCTCTGTTTCAGGCCACAGAACAGACCCGGGATCCCGTTACTGATCAGCTGTACACGCCGGCGTACATCCAGGCGTTGATCGATCGTCACGCCATGGAGCTGCGTGCATCGCTTGTACCGACGCGGCGGTCCAGGCCAGTGCACTTCTTGCGTTATCCTCATTTGTTCTGGCCGGCTGCTCTCCGCACTTGTGTGTCCTTGACATTGATGGAGAAGCACCACGGCGCACCCGCAGTCATCTCATACTTGACCCAAGAGGGGTCGCAGTCGTGGCCTGAAGTCCCGTCGGTGAGGACCGACGGCAGCCGCAGGTGCTCTCCTGTGATGCCGGCCGACGAGCTTTTGACGAAGGGCATCCGGGCGTACCAACTGCAACATTTCACGTCGCCACCGTCAACGAAGCCGCCATCGAGATCATGGACGTCGCGAACGCGTTCATGAAGAACCCGGTCTGGGCTCCCAGCTATCCATTTGTGGTCGATCCAGACCCGCGACTCCGTCAACCGAACTCTCAGAGGACGCATGGACTCTCGCCGCCTCCCGGAGCCACCCAGGCGCCAGTCCATGACGAGACCAAGGTCGACTAGAGGCCTTCGGCGTGATCGCTGGGCAGCCCGCGTCTCTTCGTAATTGGACTTCGACGGACTTGATAGCATCGGACGAGCTAATACAATTCTTGATTCTGCTTTTCTTCATGCACATATGCAAACATGTATTTCTTCGCCTCCCGCCATCATCGGCAGGCGCGAAGTTGGGCCTTAGTACTCTCGTACTTCAGCCTCCAATCCTTTGGCGATCGAGCAGACGCGAGTACCCCCACGCGGCGCCGGCTGAGCTATGAAGTCGTTCGCCTCGTGATTCCACCGAGAGGCGAAAGGAGCTTGTAGGAAGTTGATAGCGCAGAGGAAATTTGGAAGTGATTCAATTATCATCGTTAAATCGTTCTAGCTAAAGATCGCTATGCAGTACTCACGCGACCGTGTCGCGGATGC
>NW_008580236.1:7146-8709 GCF_000520115.1 Aphanomyces invadans | reverse complement strand
ATCAACTTCCGAGAAGAGTCTACGATGGAACAGTTGATGAAAGTGAGTGCCAGGGAGCATAGACGGGACAACGCTTTCGCTGTTTCGGCCTTCAACGTAGCGCTCTTGACCGAATATATGTGAGCGTCGAGTTCCTTATGACGAGCATCAAATACATTGCCGAAGTGGTCCGGATCAACAGCATATAGCTCAGGGTGCTTAATCTTGTCCACTTTGACGTCGTCGTCCAGGATGCTCAAAATAGAGCGTTCAAGATCAGTTGGCATATAACCTTTGGTAGTGTAGGACGGGGTAATTCATGACCATTGGCTTGGCTGACGAACAGCGGCTTCCACTCTAGGAAAGTGCGGCTCTGGTTTTACAGAGGAGACCCATTGTAGATAGGCGCAGAGGAGGCGTGAGGGCTCATAACCTGTCACGGGAGGGCAAAGTAGGCCCAAGCACTTGGGGAGTCGGAGAAGCGAGGAGTAGTGCTGTGCGAGAGCCCAAGAGGACCAGAGTGCACAACAGGAAAGAATGAAGAGTAAGATTATAGACGAGTTGTGCAGGGAGTTCCCACCATTCATGGACAAGCTATACGGTGGCGGCCTCTGATTGGCTGGGACACCAAGGAGAGGCCATTGGTTGGCCACAGAGCCAGGTGGCTTGATCCCTCTTAAGTGCGGGTGAAACACACCTTGCACAGAGAGCCAACTTGAAGAGGAGAGATTTGTACAGCACTGATCTCCCCCCGACTTCGAAACGGGTCAAACTTGATAATTTTTGTAAACTTATATTCTTTGGGTGTATTCAAATGATGGAGAATGGTTTATTGTTGTAGTAAAGGGTACCTGTATAATTTTATTTACTGTGTAATATGCATATTGTGCTCCGTTTCGAAGTGGGGGGAGATCAGTACATATCTTTTTTTGCTGCTTTGTAGTAGTCTTCAAGTCATGTCGCAAAATATGTCTTTGTGAACGTAATTATGTGCATTGAGGTCAGATCGTGCTCATCGCGTCGTATGTCCTTCATGAAGCTGCCTAGCTTGCGCTTGAACGGGATTATGGCATGTATATGTAGGCCTTGTCCACCTAGAGTCTTCCGCTGGCGTGATTGCGTGCGACAGCTTCGACCTGTCACGTCACCCAATTCACGTGCTTCTTGGGATGCTGTTTCGTTGGCAAAAGGCGGTAACTGATGTTCAGTTCGTCGAACGAATGCGAGAAGCTTTCGCATCTCGCCAATGATGTACGACTTGTGACAGCTAGGCATGACAGGCAGTATGATACTCTGCTTTCGTATGGAATGCAAAGCAACGAGGTTGAACTTTCAAAACGTTAACCAATCACATTTGCTTTTGTATCTGCACTGCAATCGGTCAAAAAGTATGACATGTTTGGTACTGAAGTATTCAGGTGGTAGAATCCTGTTAAACATATCATGTTATAGAAGTTTCGGTGTTTTTGGGAGTGACGGCTTTTGCCGGGGTTTACTGTAATTTACCAATTCCCAGCACTAATTTGTTTCCATTTTGAATGTGTTTTAGCATATAGAAAGTTTATAGCGCAGTGCACATATATA
>NW_008580236.1:6161-7046 GCF_000520115.1 Aphanomyces invadans | reverse complement strand
TTGGAATCGAGTTGGATTTGGCACGTGGCGCTTCAACCGGTCAACGTTGAAGACATTATGCAGACGCCGCATTGACGCAGGTAGGGCCAACCGCATCGCATTTGAGTTGATTACTCCCGTCACTTTGAAGGGACCAATGAATCGTGGTACGAACTTTGACTTTTCTCGTTTGTCGAGTAGCTGTGCATGCTTTAACGGAATATCGCGTGTAGCTAGCATGACGCTGTCGCCGACGTTAAATTCCACTTCGGCTCGCTTACGATCGTAGTATTGCTTTTGGCGGGCTTGAGCCTTTTCGAGGTTTTCCAGGGCCATCTTTAGCAACTCCTTGCGTCGCTCAGCAAAGTTCTTTGCATACTCATTTAACGCCAATACGTCATTCAACACTGGATTACGAAGCTTTCTGCCAGTATCAACTTCAAAGGGAGTCATTCCCGTAGATGTTTGTACTAGTCCTTGATGAGCATACTCAATGGTTCCGAGATGTTCAGTCCAGTCGTGACCCAAGTAGGACACTTGACAACGTAGAGCATCCTCTAACGTTCGGTTTTGCCGTTCTGTGGCTCCATCACTTTGCGCTCGCCCGGCCGTGGTCATGTAGTGTTTTACGTTCATGATGTTCATCAAAGCTTGCCAAAACTGACTAGTGAACTTTGGATCTCGATCACTAATTATGACAGCAGGCAGACCGTGGTTGCGGACAACAGTGTCAAAGAACTCCTTTGCAGCTTGGTGTGCATCAACGTTCGACGTCGTGGCGCAGTACTTGGGCCGTTTCGATGTCTTGTCGACACAAGTCATGATTGCATCTTTGCCATTGGAAACAGGGAGCCCTGTGATCCAGTCGATGGACACTGTATGCCAGCACTCGTCGGGAGACTTGAT
>NW_008580236.1:5086-6061 GCF_000520115.1 Aphanomyces invadans | reverse complement strand
CCCCTAAGTTGTGCAATTCAAAATAAGCACTTGGAGAACCCCGAGCACGTGTGCTCCCCCGCTTTTTGCACAAGTAAATCCCCCAAAATTTCAACACTTGGCAACACTCCAAAAAGCTCGAGTGACACATGTCCAACACAATTGGAGCTGAGGAGTTTCATAACCCCCGACTCCTTGGTGGCGCACGATTTTTCCGCCAGGACCAAGGCGGTTCGACGTTGCAGGGTGGTCCTCCAACACAGTTTCGAAAGAACTGGTGCTTGCCTTGACTGTGAAGGTCGCGCGCAGCAAGTTCCACAAGGGATGCTTGGTGCCTGTGCAATTGCTCGAATGTTTCAAGTTGTCGGAATAGATCTTGACAACCAAGTGAAGCAAAACAATTTCGTACAATTGAAGTACACATTAGAGAGATGATGCTTTTCTGACCTATTATGTGTCAACTGCAAATGAACGCCTTGGCTACAAATCTAGTTGTGCATCGTGGAGCTTGGCCACTTGCAAGAGTATAAGCTTACATGCCGTCTGCCTGCATTTTGCATTTGCACCAAAGCAGCGCCGTTCAACATGGCGTGGGATCGTTTGTTTTGTGCGATGTCCCCTACCCCTGAGGCAAGATGTCCTTATCCAAATACATGAAGTTTTACCACTCACTTTTACAGAAAGTATTGGTATTCGGATGCGGCTCGAAAAAACCATTGCCTCTCAAACGTTACTTTTGGGGCGAATTATTTTCCCCACTGAGGTGGACACTTCGACACCTCACTCTTCAATTGTCATGGTTCAAAGTATTTCGTTGCTGGCAGCGGCGTGCGCCGTCGGCCAAGTGTCTGCATGGGGCATGACCCGAGTCCGCACGATCCAAGCCCGCGTCCAAGGCGGCGTGCCCGAGTATGACGAGACCCACAAGCAGTGGGTCGCGCCGTATGGCAAGACCTTTGAAGACAAGTGGCGTGCATCCATGGACAGTGTCAACAC
>NW_008580236.1:0-4882 GCF_000520115.1 Aphanomyces invadans | reverse complement strand
CTAGCTGCCATGTCGCGGGTGCGGGTGCGGCTAGCTGCTGACTTCTACAGACCACGCACACTCGACGTCGCGACATCATTAGTTTGTTCCATTTGGTCGCTACAGAGCTACTCCCACCGCTTCCTCCTCCAACGGGGGTCTCGACAGTCCGTCGGTACACCCATTTGCGTTCCCGGACGATGCACTACCGTGAAGTCCAGGCTTTGTAGGCCGTGAAGTCCAGGTTTTGTAGGTGAACGGCCCACCGAGCCAGCTTCCCGTTTCCCGACTTCGATCCCGTCTTGTACAGCCAGACCAGCGCAGCGTGATCAGTGTAAACCGTGAAGTGTCGGCGGTCGATATAGGGTCGGAACTTGCCCGTAGCCCACACCAGCCCGTAGCATTCGATTTCGGACGTCCCGTCTTTCTTCGAGATCCATCTCTGTTGAGTGGCGTCCAGGGCTTGGCTTGCGTACGCAATGACGCGGTGTCGGCCACCTTGTTCTTGCATCAGGACGGCGCCTAATGCAATCGGGCACGCATCCACAAAGATCGTGAACGGGAGATCGAAGTCAGGGTAGACCAGGATTGGCGGGCTCGTCAGCTTTCGTTTGAGTGCGTCCAGGGCGCCCTAGCATTCGGGAGTCCATTCAAATTCCTCCGCGACCTTCAGTCTTTCCAGGGGCCGCCAGATGTACTCCTGGAGCACGCCTTCCATCAGTCGTTGAAACTGAGGCACTGCGTTGCAGAGGCCAAATGGCATCACGAGCCACTCGTACAGGCCGAACTTGCACGTGAACGCCGTCTTCTCAATGCTTTCCTCGTCCATTCGCACGTTCCAGTATCCCGACGCCACGTCCATAGTCGAGAAGTACTTCGACTTGCCCAGAACGTCGAGCAGGTCGTGGACTCGCGGTATCGGGTAGCAGTCCTTGACTGTGACGTCGTTGAGTCGTCGGTAGTCAATGCAGAATCCAATGGACCCGTCCGGTTTTCTGATCATGAGTACCGGACTCGCCCATGGGCTCGTAGACTTCCGTATCAGTCCCAGCTCCAGGTATTGTTTGATCTCCGCTTCCATGATCTCGCCTTCCTTCTGGGCCACTCGGAAGGGTGCTTGTTTGATCGGGCTGTCTCCGGCCGTGTTGATGTAACATTTGACGAGGTCTGTTCGTCCGGGAGCCTTGGAAGTTGTCACGAAGAGATCGAACTTGAGCAGTACTTTTCGTAGCTGTTCCTTCTGTTCGGCACTCAGGCTAGATTCAGTCCAGTCGATGGGGATTTCTTCCTTCGGTGCGGGTGATTCAGTTCGTACCGCCGCACACACCAGAATTTTCTTCATTTCGTCGACATTGACTCCCTCTCCCCCTGAACAGGTCGCACGCCCGGCATGAACAGGCGACATCCGTCGACGCGCGGGTCGTATATCCGTGGTTGTCCATGAACTGCTCCGGGAGCGGAATGGCAAGGCCCACTACGTCTCCTTTCCGAAGGTACACGCCGTCCAGTCCCGTATTGCGGGCTTGGACCCAAATGAGGCCGACCCCGACTGCGTTACAGAGAACGTGCCATCACCAGTGGAAACGTCGTAAAGCAAGGTTCTGCCAGGACAATGAGTTGTGCTCCAGGGGTTTCTTGGACCTTGCATTGTATCACCATCCGGGAGCACCCTCGCAACCAAACTGGATGATGTACGAGGAGTGAACTTACGCCCGCCACGTGCCTTGAGTCGTCGTCGGGAGTCGAAGCAGGGACCTCCCATACGGGCTCCACGCAGTCCGGGACTGACTCCGTGGTGTTAGTGGACCGGTCGGCTTGGTGCAAATGTACCACCGAGCAAGTGTCCTCGGCCATGCGGTCTTGATAAACGAAGGGTACCAACGCACCGTTCCCGAATTGGAGACAGGCTCGGGTGCAGTTCACGAGAGCGCCGAGCTTGCGGAGCATTTTGTACCCCAAAATGCAAGGGCTCACCGCCCCGTCCATGACCCACAGTGAAAAGTGGGCGCGGCACGTCCCGACGGATATCACAAACTTGGTGAGCCCCTTCGTGGGCATCTTGGTGTTGGACGCTGAGATCAACCCGTACTTCGGTTGCACCAACGGAGGGCTTCCTAACAGTCGCCAGATGTCGGGGTTGATCACACTGACAGAGGCGCCGGTGTCCACTAGGGCGTACACCTCGACTAAGAGTTGTCGATGCTGGATGACCGCCTTCACGAGGGGAACCGCTGAGTCTTCGGCGATCTGACCCGCGACCAAAGGCTCGGACGGCTCACCAGTCGTCGTCATCACCCGACGAGCGCAGTCCTCACGGACATCGTCATCCGGGACATCCCGAAATGGCCAATCCATGTATGGGCTTGTGACTGCCGTCGAGGCCTTGACGAGTCCCGTAATGCAGGCTGCGCTTGGCTTTTGACTTCTGTCGGTTGAATTCTTGACTCGACGAGGCGTCGTGAGGAGCGTTTCGTCTCGATAAAAGGCGTTGAAGTACACGCGCCGAGCCGACGTTGGTTCACGTTGCCGACGCCAATGCTTGGAGGGCAACCGCTTGTCTTCCAGTTCGACTAATGGTATGTCGGCTTCAACGTCCGAGCCCAAAAACGCCATCGGGCCAACGCAGCGAACCAGAGCATCAGACGGTGTCTGTTGGTAGCTCGTTGTAGAGTTGCAACTTGAGGTGTTCGACCCGTATCATTTGACTCCGTGACTCTTCGGGCCGTAGGGCCCATGCCTCTCAATTCTTCAGACCCAATGGCGGACCGATACAAGCGAGCCCACCCGGTGGAAGCCACCACCGAGTCGCAACCAGTACTGAAGTCTCGGCTAGCCGTCCGGGCTTCTTCACACGTTTTCAAGGCGTCCCTGAACCACTGGCGCCATCGTTCAGGATCATCGATGTTGACAGGGTTTTCTAACATACTTTCGTCGCTTTTGGTCAAAGGTCGCTGCAGGGTCGCCGTGATGAGGTCCACTATTTCTTGGTGGGTCACGTCCCAGCGCAGAGCGCGCAATTCCTTGACTTGTCGTTCAATGTCTGCGGCGGACAGCGGGTAGAGCCGTTCCTCAACATCCACATGCTTGGAGTCTGGTATGCCCTCCCAGTCACCGGTTTGTATCGCTTCGATCTGCTCCATCGAGAATACGGCCGGCGACGCCGGGTCCATCGCTGTCGACACCACAGAGACGGCCGGGTTAGTCATCTCTTTTGCGGGAACAACAGTCGACAGGAAGCGCGTCGCTCCCTCGCCTTCGTTGGCGCTGTTATTGTCGTCCGGGACCTCGCCATCCCGGTTTTGTCTTGTTTCTCGGTCAGAGCCCCATGGCCCCACTGGCCCAAGGGTCGTCTTCCTCCCACCCACGACATTCAGTCCTCGTGGGGTCTCTTCTTTCGCGTCCAGGGCATCCATACCTCCTGGTTCTCGTTCATCATCATCATGGCTCAGGGCATCGTGTCCTCCTGAGGGTTCTTCATCACCGTCCTCGCCCTGGACACCGTGTCCTCCTGGGGTTCTTCCTTCATTAGCGCTCAGGGCATCATGTCCTCCTGAGGTTCTTCCTTCTTTCATAAACGCCACCACCTCGTCAGGTGTGGGTTGCTTGGTCCCATCGACTACCAGGGCGACCCCTCCCGTTCCGGTTAAGGAGGGTTCCTTGTAGTCGAGAGCTCTTCTAGCGGGCGAGTAACTCGGCAGCGGCAGCGCCCTGACATTTCGGCCAGACGCCGTCTTGTCCCTTGGCGACATCGTCGGAGCTGCTGGCGCTTCAGTATACCCCCCGTTTCCACTTGTTTTCAAGGTGTCCGGGACGACCAAGTCATCCCGGATTCCCTCTCTCACTTCCTTGCTTTCTTCTGTCTTCACTTGCGCCTCAGGTCTAGGCGTGTTTTTCACTTGCAGTCCTTTTCTTCTCATTCCATCGAAAGTCACTTCTCCAGGATCGATCGGTAGCGCGCTACTTTCGGAGGCTCGCATCCGACCTCCGAATCCTCACTGCGATCCTTCCACACTGGAGGCTCGGCTCCGCCGCAGAGGGCATTCCCGTTGGAAGTGTCCTGTTTGGTTACACTCGTAGCAGTTGAAGTTTCCAGGCGCCGAACCCGGTCCACCCTCGCGCCCACTTGCGCTCGAACCGCGGAACCCATTCCTCGAGGGCAGCCGAGGCAGACCACACTCCACCAGATGGTGACCCTTGGACCGACAACGCATACAAGCGAAAGTTCAACGGGGGCAATTCTCTCGGCCATGACCGACCAAGTAGCACCGCCCACAAGCAGTCATACCGTCATTGGTGGTTCGGTCAGGGTGGGGTCGGATGTTCGGTTGCACCGGAGTATTCCCGTCCGCTCGCATCCCGGACGATCCAAGCCCAGCGATACCAGCCACCACTTCATGCAGAGTCGTGTCTTGCCGAGCACTGAGTTCCGATACCTCCCCCCGAAGTTGAGTAAGAGTATCCTGGAGGCTACGTAGACTCATCCCGGAAACTCCCCGACGTGCGTGAACTTCTTGGGCTACCGCGAAGCGACGATTGGCGTGACGAAGTCGAGGCCATCGTGTCCGGGACCGTCTTTCGAGCTGTGGACCGAACGTCGTCCCCACGTTGATCAATTTCCACATCGCGTTCGCGCAGGTATTCCAGGCAGTCGCTGACGGAGCGGTGTCTAGACTCCTACTGTTGCAGGACCATCCTGCGACCTGATGGACAGGGCAGTGGGGATGTTCTCGACAGAACCGGGTGTTCTGACTGCCTCCCAACAACTCCACGCACTGTCACCGACGTCAGGTGCCAGCCTCTATCTGAGTGCAGATAGAGGCTGGCGATTAAGCTCAGTAAGCATAACCACCACAGGTTACACCATCTTTCGTCGTGACGAGGGCCGTCGGACACCCCTTTAGGC
>NW_008580235.1:82727-83277 GCF_000520115.1 Aphanomyces invadans | reverse complement strand
CCATCGCCGCCGTTTGCCTCTCGTGCCAACATCGTCAAATTGAATCGTGTGGCTGGGATTGTCTCGATCGGCCGACCACTGCTGCTGCTGCTGCTACTGAGAAACCTTGCGGCATTGTGCCTCCTGAGCATGTCCACGTTAGAGCTGCAGCTACATGGCCCGTTGCTGATGTCGTTCGTCCTTCCGCCCATTCCGTGGTACTACGTAGTAGTTCGTACCTCCGTCCGGAAATAATACATTTCCACAGCAGTTTTGTGTATGGACCTCGCTCCAAGATCCATACTTTAATCTATAGAAAATGGAAACGGACGTCCGGTTCCGATCGAATACCTGTGTGCATTGCCCTCGCGATCGCGCTCGTGCTGGATGAACTCCTTTTCCAGGACAATTGTATGTCGCACTACTGTCGCGATGCTTGTCGAGTGCACAGGAATACGTACAGCGTACACTGGGCGAACACTTTGACGAGATGACATCCGTCGTGTCAGGGTACTTGGGTGCCCGACTCTGATTCGGGGGGCTGTGGTGATCATCACAGTTGCAACTGTCG
>NW_008580235.1:66995-71637 GCF_000520115.1 Aphanomyces invadans | reverse complement strand
CAAGGCTCGAACCCGTTGGAAGCGGAAACGGACGCTCTCCAGCGCTTCTATGACAACAAGCTTCGCATCGAGGAAGCCCGCCGCAACAACCCCGAAGCCACGTTCGACTACAACCACCCGTTCGCCCTCATGACGGAAGCCGAGTTCAAGGACCTTGTGGTCGGTCGTTCGTTCCAGCAAGGCCTGAGCGCCGTAAACGCTCTCCCGTCGGGCGACGTCAACCTGAACGCACCCCAAGCTGCATCGGTGGACTGAACCACCGGCAAATGTGTCAACCCCATTCGCAACCAAGGTAACTGCGGGTCTTGCTGGGCCTTTTCGGCTGTGGGAACGTCGGAGTCGGCCCACTGCCTCGCGTCGGGAGAGCTCCTCGACTTGTCCGAACAGCAAGTGACGAGTTGCTCGACCAACGGTTGCAACAGTGGCTATGAGGATACAGCCATCGACTACCTTGTCAGCACTGGCGTGTGCCTGGAGCGAGACTTTCCCTACACGTCTGGCACCACTGGCTTGACTGGCTCGTGCGCCAACTCGTGCACCAAGAAGAAGCTCAGCATCGGTGCGACCGTCCTGGTTCATGGCGAGTCTGCCACGGTCGCCGCATTGAACAACCAGCCTGTGTCCGTGGCTGTCGAGGCAGGCAACTCGGTGTGGATGAACTACCGCAGCGGTGTCGTCTCGCAATGCCCTGGCGCGAACTCGGACCACGCCGTCATCGCTGTGGGGTACGATACTTCGTCTATTAAGATCCGCAACTCGTGGAGCGCCAACTGGGGCGAAGCTGGACACATCCGCCTCAAACGGCGCTGGCAACGGCACGTGCAACGTCGTCGAGTGGGTGTCGTTCCCCACCATCGGTGGCTCGCCCAAGCCCACGACTACCAAGCCCACTACTAAGCCCAAGACGACTACCCCTGCTCCCGCGTCTGCCCAGCCTGACGGGTGTGACAACTGCAGCGGATGCTACTACCCGGCCGGGGACATGTGTTTGCCGGATGAATACACCAAGGACGACAGCGACTACTACAGCGTCGAGTACAACACAGGCAACTAAGCGCGGGTGCCCTGAACCTTGATTGCACCTACGATTCTTTGTGTCCACGTAAGGTAGGCGGTCTGTACCTCGTAAGGACAAGACCATTTCGCCATTTCACATATCAGTCTCGACGGTCATAAGTTTTCGAGGGGATGGTTGCATGGAACTACTCCGGAGTATATCATTACCGAACGTGGTCAGCAAGGTAAAGCGACAATCTCGCCTGACTCACATGACGTCCTTCTTCGAGCCAAGAAAGTCGATCCCATCCAGGAAATGCATGCTTGTATTTGCCAAGTATGGTGGTTGGGGCATTGCCGTCGCGATCGCGCTCGTGCTGGATGAACCTCTCCTTTTCCAGGACAATTGTATGTCGCACTACGTCGCGATGCTTGTCGAGTGCACAGGAATACGTACAGCGTACACTGGGCTAACACTTTGACGAGATGACATCCGTCGTGTCAGGGTACTTGGGTGCCCGACTCTGATTCGGGGGGCTGTGGTGATCATCACAGTTGCAACTGTCGGTCGTCGGTTTACCCAAAATTTGTTGACTTGTTACTCGAATATCGATATTGACGGTTTTTGACCAATCAGATGAGGCGCACCGTTCGTAATTGGACCGCCGCAAGCCCGATCGGACTCAGCTCGCCTCGACGCGCTTTGCCCCATACGTAGTACATACACGGAGAACTTGTTGAATGCCAACCATCGCCGCCGTTTGCCTCTCGTGCCAACATCGTCAAATTGAATCGTGTGGCTGGGATTGTCTCGATCGGCCGACCACTGCTGCTGCTGCTGCTGAGAAACCTTGCGGCATTGTGCCTCCTGAGCATGTCCACGTTGGAGCTGCAGCTACATGGCCCGTTGCTGATGTCGTTCGTCGTTCCGCTCATTCCGTGGTACTACGTAGTAGTTCGTACCTCCGTCCGGAAATAATATATTTCCACAGCAATTTTGTTTATGGACCTCGCTCCAAAATATCCATACTTTAATCTATAGAAAATGGAAACGGACGTCCGGTTCCGATCGAATACCTGGAATGATCGGTGATACTGATAACAATATCTGTATATCACACCGATCGTGAAACTAACTTGCAGCGCACGAAGGGACGAAAGACCATCGAGCATGGAGCAATTGCTGAGGTTGCACATGACTTTGGCGTAGATCGCATCTGGAAGCGAGTGGTTTCGAAAGGCAAAGTTGGCACTTGTAGTATCCAAGCTCTGTCCTCCGAGCACCGTCGTGTGGTCTGCGATACCCAGATGACGCTCGCGAACGTCCAGTACATTTTGAACCTAGCTGCCAACTAAGATGAGAGCCATTCACGCGTCTCAACGTCATAGGGTACTGCACCCCCACCGCGTTCTCAATCATGACGTGTTGTTGAGCCCGACGGACTGGTAGTTTTGCCACTGCAGGACAAACCGGTCGATGTCGGCGCCAGACCAGTCACCCACTTTGTCGCTGACAATTGTCGAAGGCGACGTTGCGATCATTTGTGGTCATAGCTGTCCCTCCAACGTATTCTGGTGCTCGGTTTGAATGCCCACCACGTGAAAGCTCGCCCCCCCACCCGCCCCTTTGTCCACGCAGCTCACTCAGCATTTCGTAGCAATGCCTCCTAGTATACCGCGCCATTCGACGATTCCGTCATGCAACGCTGCTGTCCAGCATTCGAGTTGGCCACTGGCCATCGCCGCTCGAAATCCACCCAGCAGTACTGAGTGGAAATCCATGGCACTGCGCACGGTTTCGACCACCTCAGTCCTGCGACCTCCACCCTTGCCGCGTCCTGTCGTTGAGCTTGCAAAGTTGTCCCGAATATCTTGGCATACCCGACAGTGATATTCGAGCTTGAAAAGTTGCTCGCCAACGCAGCCCATCGCGTCTCGTCCAAGCGAACGGCAAACAGCGGCCGATCGAAACGAGGCTGCATTTTGATGTTGAACCAATTCGCCACGACCGCGTGATGGCCCGTTATGTTGAACGGCGCCAAGTAAAGTCGTTGGCAATGTTCAAGGTCGACTTACGAGACGCTGACAAGACCAGACAGGACGAGGTTCAAGTTCCCGCTCAAGATCGCCAGGTGGCGCCAGCCACAACTTCGGTGCACAAGACTCTGCCTCCATACGACGTTGAGCGGGATTGAAACTCAGACGCAGCTAAGTTGGCGCAGTCAGCCAAGACCGTCGACAGCGACGCCGCAGTCAGGGCCGTCCGTCTAAGACCTGCGGCCACGACGGCCTGCACCACGGCTGGACACGGCACAATCTTCATGTCAATCGACCCAAATGGCCCAATCTCCCGCAGGACCGCCTCATACGTGTTGTAGAGCGGCGACTCGATCGTGCCATTTTGAAAGAGCAGACTCAACATTGACGTCGACCCGTTCCCAAACGCAAAGATGGCGCTCGTCTTGCCCGCGATGCAGGTTGCATTGTGTGCGATTGCCCACAGATTGCTGGCAAATGGCCAGTACCTTTTGAACGTCTGCAGCGTAGTTAGGTTGGACACACAGACCCGTTCTTGCGACTTAGGGTCATGGGGTACTGAATCCCGAACGCGTTCTCAATGATGTACGTGTGATAAGCCCGAGACGCTTGTAGTTTTGCCACTGCCCGACAAATATCACGACGCTCGCCGTCGTCCACTCGTCGGCTTCGACATGAACGGACTGCGCCTTCCTGTGCTGGATCATTTCGAGCCACCCCGCCGTTCACGAAAGTTTGGAGTTTGTTGGCAATGTCAAAGCACTATCCCCAGCATTACATCCTCATCACCCAGTCGACAGTTCGAACGACACCTTCCAAGTACACCGCGCCATGCGACACGTCCGCCATGCAACGCTGCTATCGAGCGATCGAATTCGCTATCGGTCACCGGCACTTTAGTCGCAATTGGGTCGTGGTAGAGAAACGGGGTCGCGATGCCGACCTTAAGGTTGGAGTAGTCTTTGGCGGCGACAGTCGATTGCAAGTCGTCCAAGCGAGCGTCCGAGGGGCCTATATAGCACCACGGGAACGCGAGTTGCTCCTTGAACCAGTCGGCCATCACGACTTGGTGACCGGTCATGTTGACCGTGGCCCAGTAAAAGTTGTTCTCAAAGTTTACGTTGCAAAGTACGAGATGCCCCCCACAAGGCATGAGCTCTCCCAAAGGAACCAGGAAGCCGACAACGCCTGCACATAGTTGGCGCGATCCAATCGTTCATGCAAAACCGTGATCGACTACTTCGACACACGAAAGGAGGAGGCAGCGAGAGATGGAAAATAAACAAGCCGTTTAGGCACTGTCGTTGTGGTGCCATCCTCTTTTTCCTCGACTAGATGACTTGACATATCACTACCAAAAGCGGCACCACCCGACGATGTAGCACTGGCACAGGTTTTCATGGGATCCCGCCTGCGTGATGAGTCGCTGGACTTGAGCCGTCATCACGTTCAATGGCTCGGAATCGTCGTCGAAAAAGTCGCGACCATTCAGTTTCGACACGACGCGTGACTGGCTTTTCGTTGAGGGCTTCTTGAGGGGCGCCGGCTCCTTCCGGGCCCAACGCGTTGACGAGTTCACGTTCGCGATGGCTGCGTCGTAGCTCCAGGA
>NW_008580235.1:66374-66895 GCF_000520115.1 Aphanomyces invadans | reverse complement strand
GGCCCAACGCGTTGACGAGTTCACGTTCGCGATGGCTGCGTCGTAGCTCCAGGACGTCTCTGCATACACAACAGGAACCAGTAAGCACCCCATATCTCCCAGGAAACCGATGAATATCCCACAACATGCAAGATAGCCCGTCCATCCATGTCAACTGATTGCTTCAATGCCAAAGTTCATTTCAGCGCTCAATCCGTCACCACGATTCCAAACTCGTTCGAGCCAGCAACGAAGCCACCATACGCATTGAACGTAATTCGATCACTACAGGCCTCGTACACTTGGGACGACGAGATCGATTTGGGTTTCCATTTGCGTCGACGGCGGCCGAGACACTTTGACTCATCCCGATACTGGCGGCCAACTGGGCCATTTCGACAAGGATGTTGCTCGCCTGGTCGTTCTGCTGCGCCATCGAAAGGCTGCCAATGGACATGCTCGGTCGAGGTGGTAGAGCTCCAACGGTGCATCGCAGTTGGCGCCTCGTGGTGTTGGACGATTGCCAAGCTCAATCTTGACGA
>NW_008580235.1:52333-56009 GCF_000520115.1 Aphanomyces invadans | reverse complement strand
AGCTCCAGGACGTCTCTGCATACACAACAGGAACCAGTAAGCACCCCATATCTCCCAGGAAACCGATGAATATCCCACAACATGCAAGATAGCCCATCCATCCATGTCAACTGATTGCTTTAATGCCAAAGTTCATTTCAGCGCGCTCAATCCGTCACCACGCTTCCAAACTCGTTCGAGCCAGCAACGAAACCACCATACGTATTGAACGTAATTCGATCACTACAGGCCACGTACACTTGGGACGACGAGATCGATGGGTTTCCATTTGCGTCGACGGCGGCCGAGACACTTTGACTCATCCCGATACTGGCGGCCAACTGGGCCATTTCGACATGGATGTTGCTCGCCTGGTCGTTTTGCTGCGCCATCGCAAGGCTGGCAATGGACATGCTCGGTCGAGGTGGTAGAGCTCCAACGGTGCATCGCAGTTGGCGCCTCGTGGTGTTGGACGATTGCCAAGCTCAATCTTGACGACGCGATGTTGCCTGTGGGCTTGGGGTCGACTGTGCCGTCGCGCCATGCTCTACGCCGAGGCGGTCAAGCACGCCTCGTTGCTTCGGAGGTTGGATCTAATTTCATGCACAAAACGGGGTCGTTTGCCGACTTGTCCGATCATGTTTCCCCCAGAGCCTCGGACATGCCTCTCGCCACGGATAGACGTATCTCGACCCATGCTGGGCCGCTGATGTGACTGTCAACAGCTCCGAGGATGCAGGAAGCGCAGGAGCAAACCCATTCTTCAAGATGCTCGTGTGCTGCCAACACATGCCACAATAGCTTTCCTAAACGCTTCCGGCTACCGCAGCGTGGGCATTCCCATTCAGGCGACTGAACCATCTCAACATCCCTAGAGCAATCAAATCCACTGCGCCAAAGCACAGCTCAAACACGGTCAGGGACCGCCCAATGAGCCAATCTCATGTGCACCAGAGAAGAGCCAAGGTGACGACCTTGGACAGTCATATCTGTGTCCATGCGATCGTCGGTCAACAGTTCACCTTTTGGTTACTCCTTTCTAGTACTACTACCAATTTCTAAGGTTCTACTAACTATTGTTTGAACTTGTCCTACAAAATGCAAGTAAAATTGATGGTACTAATCGGTCAAGAACACATTGTGATTGGTCGAAATCCCGCCATTTTTGCAGTAGAACCACATGAACGAGGTCCTGGCGCTCTTCTCGCTAGGATGCGAGCTGAGCAACCTCAAGCAGGAGAAGGAGGCACTGCGATGCTTCCTGGTACGAGCACTGCATGCGTGGTGCGCATGAAGCTGTATGAATATGCGCACTGTAGGCAATTCGCATGCCATCCTCGCCCGCGACGCTGTCGGTTGGACAATTTGAGATCGTCGACATGTACATCGCGGAGTTGTACCTCACTCTTGCAATGGAAGGTGAACAGAATCATGCAAAGACGTACAGGTTGCCTGATGCTGCACGAATTCTCCAACGTGTTCCGCATCAACAGCGTGGGTCCACGTCGTTGCCGTTTCCTCGCCACGAGGTACTCGCGACGTTCCATCGTGTTGTCCACGTCAACGCAACGGACATGACGTAGTGGGGCGTACGACGACATCGATGCGAGTGGATGCTCAAGTGTTTAGCTGATCCCTTTGCCCATCGCACCCATGTTGAATTACTGTGTCAAGGCATTCGAATGTGCGAGCAAGCCCACGACCTCGCCACATGGCTCACTTGGTATCGGTGTGCACTACGGCAGCAGCTCAACCAAATCCACGTGATGTGTTGCCTGTCTCGTTCATCTTCGCCAACTTCCATTCCCTCTACATTCCGCGATTGTGCTATGCTTGCATACGACACCTTGGCTCCAACCACATCCAGCGATTCCTTCAAGGTGTGAGTTCGCATCTCAACGTCATGCTTCATGTCGTCTCTGCGGTAGCTATGGCTCCTGGAAGTTCTGTGCCACTCGCTACTGGAACAGTCGGTGATCTCGACGGACGACTCGTCGAAATTGTTTTCGTTCTGCGATACATTCTCGACACAGCATCCAAGTCGTCCAGACCTTCGCATGTACTTCTTAGTGCTGCACATTCTCCTCCTCTTTCGCACGGGCGACGTCATCCGCGCACGCCCACTTGCGGACGAGCTCCTTGCGCTGTCTCAAGTAACAACGCATCCCCACTTGATGCCTCCATCTTGGCGCCAACTTCCTGCCCTGCTCCATCTCCAAGTCCATTCGTACTACAATCCCACCGCTTCCATGACTCTTTCGTCCGCCCTCTTATCCAGCTTGCAGACAGAACCCCGGGACGCCCCACCGTTTCTCTGGTTTGACGCACACCTTACAATCTGCCACCTCCTCGAAGCCCAAAGCCGGTTCGGGGAGCTCGCGACCCTCGCGTCGGAGCTGGTCCATGTCGTAGAACTGCCCAGCGTGGCCGAGTCCGCGCGAAGTTCGTCCATGTGCACGGCTGTCCACATTCTGCTGGCCAAGGTACGAACACAAGAACGACTTTTGACGCTGAATTCACGATGGACTGCAGTATGCCCACGGATTGAACTGCATGGACGACGCCATCAACCATGTGAATGCTGCGTTCGCGCTGATTTTGGCCAACACCCCGCAATGGCCGCAGCTTTCAGATGCCAACCTCGCGCACATGATGGGGCTCCTGGACGTGTCGACTGCGTTGTCATGCTTCCCGCTGCCCAAGACCGACCCTGGCGGCGCTGTCCCATCCGTCCACCCGTACTTTCCCGATGAAAACCTGCTTGAATTTGCTGCGGGAGTGCTGCGCGATGTGAACCTCCGCGCGGTCATTTACAACGGCCCGAGCAAGGAAATCCGAGCCAAAGTATGTATATCGTTTGGCGGAATCCATCTCGTGGGCCTAACGTAATATGCACAGTACGATCTGTACTTGTGCAAGTGGCTGTGGGGCACGCAATGCCTCGGTCAAGTCGGAACTTACCCAGATATGGACACCCTCCGCAGCTACATGCTGTCGATGCTTCAGGACTGCTTGGAACTCGCGACAACCTCGATCAACTGCTCCAACATCTCCGCCGAGATCATGGTGCTGTTTGGCCCAAAACTCGTCGAGTATGGTACGAGAGGAATGGACGACGCGTGTGCGGAGATGTAACAATGCGATGCCAGGGAGACTCCAAGACGGCGACAAAACGTTGACGAATGCGTTGAAAATTGCGATCCACACGAAAAACCTCAAGCTGCAAGTTCAGATCATGATCGAAGTGCATGCATTGTGCGGTCGAAAAGATCAATTCAAGTCGCAGTCGGTGGTGGCGGAAAAGTTTGCCAAGAAACTGGAGTCGTTGGGGCGGAAGGTCGACCGTGCGCTGGAAAACCACGCAGTTCACGCTCACTTGCTTGCGTGGAAAGTGCACGAAACAACATGAACGTTGTGGAGATAAGAAAATGAGTCATTACAATCGCGAAAGGGTGCTGGATGCATGCCGTACGATCGTCTGGACGGGCACGTTGTCCGCCCGCATGGCTTGTGCGGCGGCCGAACCCGTCATCTCGGACTAGAGGATATCATGGTGCCAGCTCAAAACATGCCATCAACCTAGACGGTATGTACCATAAAGCGAAGTTCGTTCTGGAAGGTCACGGTGAAGTTGGCGACGAAGAGATTGGCGATCCGTGCAAATAGCGCCGCCGCTGCGTCCTTCATGCTGTTCTTG
>NW_008580235.1:40299-45626 GCF_000520115.1 Aphanomyces invadans | reverse complement strand
TTGCAGAAAATAATATATTGATTGAATAAGTATTTACAGGTTTTTTCCCTTCGCAACAGACATGTCAAGTACGGTATTGTGCTCCCCATCACCTTCGATCTGATTCATTACACTTATGACGACAGGTTTTTCCGGGGTACTAGTAACTAATTAGTACTAGTGGGGGTCTGACTAAGGGGAGCTACTGCTCGCTTTATTCCCCATATGTAAGGCACATGAACAGGCAATCCCTCTTGCCCCTCCGCCTAAATTCCAATTGGGGACTTGATGGGACTAACGGCCATTAGTGTTTTTCCTCTTAAAGCTGAGGGTTCACGGGATTGAACCCGTGACCTTCCGGTTCCCAAGCAGGTACGCGACCACCAGCCCACAGGAATCTATTTCAAACAGATATCGATTGAAGTAGCATGGTACTGTAGACGAAAGCACTACAAGCGGCGCCGCGGAAAGCTCATCCATGGCAAACAAATGCGCTCGGAAGAAGACTTGGCTATGCAGAGCCTATGTTTAGAATATCTACTAGCATGCAAGGCCGCTGCATTGTACTGTCTTTCGCCCCAACCTTCAGCGCCGTAGACGATACGGGACGAAGCGTGGAGTGGTGATGGAGTGAGAACAACCTCACGCCGCAATGGACGCTACCATATATAACACCTAGAGAATATTTATGGTAGTCGCTGCAACACTTGATTCTATGATGGCTAGCACACCCCTTCTGCCCAAACTGTGCAAGCTCGATGCAGTGCTTTTCATGTCCTTTTCCACCGCAATGGTATTTATATGTTCTGCTCTCGTATCGTCCCAAATATAGCAGCGAGTCCACCTTCATGGCGCCATCATGGCGTCCACACCCTCTCCATCAGATCCTGACAACGAACGATAGTGTGCACTTTATCACTAGGATGGCTGCACCAACGATGAATCCTCCCCCACTAGCTGGGTACGTGTACAAGCGAACCAAGGCCGAGTGGAAATCGCGGTATGCCATTCTGAACCGCGGCGTGTTGACCCTCTTCAAACACAAACGCAACAGCTTTCCCTGTAACACAATTCTGCTTGCGGGATGCACATTTCACGCCACGGACGACGACATGACCGCGTGTGCCTTTGCAATCTCTCACCCGAGCCGGCCACCGACAACGCGCATGCTCTTAGCCACTTCCGAGCCCCACGTCTTTTCTACGTGGCTCCATGCCCTTCAAGTGCATTCTCTCGTCCCGGTCGGTCCGCCGGTGCTCTCACCATCGCTACGCCCGTCGTCGCTACCGTTCGAGATTCCAGCGGCAGACAACCGGGACGTCCCACCAACATATCGAGGACTCGTCGAACCGATGGTCCACACGTTTCTGGCGCAGTACGTGCACAACGACCCCCGATGGACGCTCGAAACCGACCACGGCGGCGTGAAATCCGTCCAGTTGTACTCATGCCACGCGACTCGGGCTGCCGCCATGAGCAGACTCATGATCAAGCACGCGTCCGACGACATTGCGACCGTCGTCGTGGATCCGACCTTCGACGCGACTGTTCGCGACTCCATCGTTCTCGACACGTTCAACGAACACACGACCGTACTGCACGTGACGACGAAAGCGATGTTTCCGCATCGGGCTCGCGACTTTGTCATGTTGACCCACCGCCGAACCCTCCCGGACCAGTCGGTGGTCGTGGTGTCGCAGTCGATCCCAACTCCGCCCACAACGGTGACGTCCCACCACCACACGGACCGCGCGAACCTCCTCATGGAGGGGTACCACATTGTACCCAACTCGGACGACACGGCCGCCGAAGTCACGTACGTTGTGCATGTTGACGGCGACGACAGCCTGCCAGACGACGTCGTGGTGTCTCGCGCTCTAAAGCTCGACGTGCTGCGGACGTTGCTCGAGCCCCCTGGGCCTGCCACATCGCCTCGGGCACACCGAGCGATTCCGCGAGCCATCTCTCAAGCAATGGCTCCGTCCAACACACCCAATCAAGACAATGTGCCTTCCCCACAAGAAGACGATGTTGGCGAGTACACGATTCCACCGGAATTTGTTGCCGATGTCGATCAAGCCATCGCTATGCTTGTCGACGCTACGAAGCCGACCAACTTGACTGCATGGTCGTTTCAGTCGGAAAGGATGGGAGTCCGCGCCTACTCCAAGCCAGACGGAACCTCCCTAACGTCCGTCCTCGGAATGGGGCCGGTCCCATTTCCAGCGTCTACAATCCTCGGGTTCCTCTTGGACACCGGGCGCAAAGTCGCCTACGACCCCATGTGCGCAGCTGCATATCCCATCACACGACTTGACGCCCACACAGTACTCGACTACTACGCGTCCAAGCCCGTGTTGATTGTGTCCGGCAGGGACTTTGTTAACGTTGTTCACTGGCGGGTCTTGCCCGACAAGTCGATCGTGGTCGTCGCGAAAGCCACGGAAAGTAACCTCATGCCACCCAAGGCGGGCCTCGTTCGGGGCGAAATCCACGTCGCGGGGTGGCACATCGTGCCCTCGACGCCTTCTTCCGCGGACGTGACGTTTCTGGTCAAGATGGATTTGAAAGGGTCGATCCCGACCTTTGTCCAAAACAAAATTGTCGTCGACCAAGCGTTTGTTATCCTGGCACTCCGGAGCCAGCTCGAGGCGCTACCGAGGATGAAGTCGTTCAGGGTCAAGAACGAGTCCACCGGGCGCATGGAGGCCGCCCCGGTGCTTCCCCTTGGTACTTGCATCGACACGACCAACCCCTCGATCCTGCTTGAAAAGACCTCCCCTGACAAGACGCGGCGTGGGCCAGAGCCAACGAAGAAAGGTTCAATAGTTTGGATTGACGACACTCCACCCACCGCAGTTTCCGCCCCGGTGCCCATGACAGACCTAAACACGTGGAAGTTGGGTCTATATGCAGCAGTGTTCCTTGCAGCCCTCTTCGTTCTGCCCACACTACTTGGCTGGTACACTGTCCTCTGCGTCGGGCTGGCATTCCTGGCCAGCCAGCACTATCAAGAGCAGCCCTCTACTCCATGCCAGAAACCGGGCCACCTCGCGTCATGGAAAGCTAGCATCCAACGTAATGGCGAACTTGTACAAGGCACATTGGTCGTGGATTGCTCGGATACACTGGCGTACCTGGAGCAGCACAAGCGTCGGAGTGGCGAGTCGAAAGTTACCCTCACTCACGTTGTCATCCGTGCAGTGGCCCATGCAATACGCCAAACGCCTTCCCTTCATGGCCGCGTGGCGTTTGAGTCATTCTGTGCGACCAGCGACGGCGTTGACGTGTCGTGCCTCGTTGACATTCGCGACGGGAAGGACGTGGGCTCTGTCACGTTGAAAGGTGCCGATGCGTTGTCGATTCAGTCGATTGCTACCGAGGTCGTGGCAGGAGCCGGCCGTGCGCGCTCTGGCCAACCTTCAGCAAGCTTGTTCTGGCCGACGAACCGTTGGGCTCAGTCGCTACCTTCTTCGCTCGTGACGTTGTGGATCCGCTTGATGGGCTGGACGAGTTACATGTTCCCGAGCCTTGACCTGCAGCCACACCGATACAGTCACGCCATTGTAGCCAATGTAGGCAATTTGGGTTTCGACGACGCGGTTCATGTCCCGACGGCGACGCTCTGCCACGTGCCATTGACGGTGGTGATTGGCGCCATCTCGAAACAAGCCGTGGTGGTTGAACACGAAGACGAAGATCGCGTCGTCGTGCGGCCGATGGCTCGTCTCAACGTTATGATTGACCCGCAGTACGCGGACCCGGCGACAGTCCCCCAGTTCACTCGGCACTTACGCGCCTTTGTCGAGCATCCCGGCGTGCTCGACGTCGGTGCAACCCGCATCCAATGATGTTTCGATGCAATGTGAGCACTCACACGAACGAAATGTCTCTTACAAGTACAGTAGTCCCCCGCATTTGGCATTTGGGAACCCACACTAATTAATACCCTCGAAAAATTAATTCTTGTCCAGGAAGTACTGAAAAATGAATTTATAGAGGCGGATTGAAAATTCAAATGACACACGTCTCGAAAAACCGCTTGGTGTACTCAACATGCCGTCACCCTCGACACGGATGAGACTCACCGTCGAGCAAGAGCGCTCACTATTGATGTATCACAAGTCCAATCCTGGCATAAGAGGACTTGAACTGCAAAAATGGGTTCAGCGTGAATTTGGACTGCCACATGTTCCTGAAAAGTCGACGATGTATCGTTGGCTAAACAATCAGAGCAAGCCCGGATGTACATCCGTCACATAAATCAGCACACAGGCCCCGCCTACCCGAACTGGAACGTTGACTAATGACTTGGATTCGAAAGTGTGAGGAGTGGAAGGTCCCCATTGTAACTGGACCGACCATCCGTGCCAAGGCCATAGTCATACGAGACGAACTCCACAGTGCATCACAGTCTACAGATGATCTCGCCATCATGAGGTTTTCGAACGGCTGGCTCTACCGCTTCCAACTGCGACACAACTTGAAGTCCCGCGTTTTGTCTTCTGGAGGTTGCCAGGGTATCAACCCCCTCCTGAATTCGAATATGATGTCCGTTTTTGAATTCAAACACTTTCATTCGATACATATGTATATTCTTATCTATCAACTCCGAGCGACCCATCCTGTTTAATTTTGTACATGTGCAAATTGAAAACCCTTAAAACCATATCACCAACAAAGGTTCCCTATTAGATCGCGAAATCAAAAACGCAAGGATCTCCACAGTTATGCTGATCTCTCTGTTATGGTGAGTTGTAATGAATACGAGGCCAACAATGATCTTCTACAGCCGTCATACCTGGAAGACTCTGTCAAAGAAGATTGAGAGAGTTCCAACGCCACAACTGAAGTATTTCCGAAATGACTGAGTCTTGAATCAAAACCCGAGAATTGATCAGTTTGTCACAGTCCGACCAAATAAAATAGGCATTTAATTTATAGTATACAAATATCAAGTATAATCCACTATTGAATTATATTAACGGCGAGTGTTCGGAGCAGGGGAAGAAAAGGACACCCGAGCGGCAAAGGCAGATCGCAAAGACTCAGTTGCCATCCTCTCAGCGCGGCGAACGGCGTACCGACGTTGGACAGCTGCCCGCTTGGCATTGTTTTCTTCGACCATGCGGCGGTAGCGAGCCAAAACAGCGCGGTACTGATGCTGATCATCCTGGCGTAGGGGCATGAGAGCCAATTGGAAGTTGGTCAAGGAGAAGGTAAGATGCTGAATACAGTCAACTTGATAAAAACTCGACAGAGTGGTACTGAATAAAATTGAGCATCCGATGAGCAATGCCAATTCGGCGAAATATAGTCACAATTACACTTCACGCAGTGATTGGATA
>NW_008580235.1:31329-32724 GCF_000520115.1 Aphanomyces invadans | reverse complement strand
TCCATATAACCTGGAGTACCACTTTGTCGAGTTTTTATCAAGTTGACTGTAGCATCGTAACTCTTGGTGCCCCAAACGAAAGTTGCATAGGAGATCTTCCAAAGAAGACAGACCCGGCCAATGAAGTTCTCAACAATGACACGGTCGGACGAGATGTTGGCATTTCGTTCAAGGTCAACGCGATCGAGTGTACCGTTGGTGGGACGCTTCTTGGGGTGGACGGCACGAGCGACTGCAGTCAGGCCGACGTAGCCTTTGTCAACTAACACAGCCCACGAAGAAGGGAAGTCTTGGAAAAGGTCACCGTTGTCATTGATTGTTGACTCACCCGCGGTCTTCTGTAGGACAGCATAGTGGACCTAGAGTCGATCGCGGAACATTGTAGATCGGATACCGACCCTGGCTCGTGCGCACTCATGTCGACAAGGAGACCTTCAGGTGAGACAGATGCCTCGATCTTGAGACCGTATAGTTTATGCTTGACACTGAAGTAGTGCTTTTGCTCGCCAAAACGACCAGTTGGGCGGTTGGATGGCTGGAACTTGACGTCAGTTGCGTATTTCGCGTACGGATTGTTCCGAAAGAGGGATCCCTTTTCTCGAAGCTCGGCCATGGTTGGCATGGTCACATAGTGCTCGTACAGAACAGGTTGGACCGACTCAATGACACGCATGACCATTTTTTCGAGCGTAGGTGCTTTCATGCCAAAAAAAGCCGAGGGCGTGCTTTTCCCATGAGAGGTAGTGCTTCAACGACAAGCGTCACGAAGAAGGCGTCCTTGGGGGTGGTTTTCGATTTTCGTCCACGAATTTCGTTCCATCGCGATGACAAGGTACTCTCAATTACAGACCAAATGGTTTCAAATTCATTAGGACTGAAGTTGGTCAAAATTCTGAAGCCCTCGGAGCCGCTTTCTTCAATGGCCTTGTCCTTGATTGGGTGTGGGTAGTCCGCTCCTTCCTCGGCCTCTTCGGTCTCACGACCGAACTCATTGAGGCTTTCTTCAAGGAAGAACCGGTCGGAAGCGTTCTGGGCGTTCAGTCGCTCAAGCAAGGACGTGAAGTCGGTGCGCACCATTGAGTGGATAGTATTGTGTTCTTTTAAAGCAATGCATGTGCACGCATTTTCCTTTTGGTTGGTTGTAATGCATTCATCTCTCTATATTTGAGTATTTTCGTTTTTGCCATGGATAATGATCAAATTATAGATCACTTCCAAATTATCTCGATCTTTTAGCGGTGACTCCATCTTTGTGGTAAACATTTCGTCTAACCCTTATCTGTATATTTTTGATCTATTTTTTCGTCATTTCCAGTATATTTGCAGGTATTTCCATTACATTGGTGTTCGTGATCAGTCCCTGTGTTTTTGACTCGAAGGCCTATTGCGGGGGAC
>NW_008580235.1:0-2347 GCF_000520115.1 Aphanomyces invadans | reverse complement strand
AGGTAAGTCAAGTGTGTGGTTCATTGAATCTGGAGCCACACAACATATGTGCAATTCAAGTGAGTTCGTGACCAACTATCGCGTCATGTCCCCAGTCGACGTGCGTCTGGCCGACGACGATGCGATCAAGGCAATTGGGAAGGGAGATGTTGTCATGGAGCTCAAAACGACCTCGGGAACTTCGCGTGGAGTGCTCCGAGATGTGTGGTTTATCCCACAACTGAGCCGGAACCTGTTCTCAGTCAGCTGCTTCACGCGCGATTCAGCCCCGGTCTTTATTCTAGCAAGAAGTGCTACATGGAGAAGGCTGGCCACAAGTATGTCATTGGCGACCACTTTGGCAATGGTTTGTACAAGCTGAACATGGTTGCTGTGCACGACAATTCTCAAGTCAGTCTGCCGCGATCACACAGTATGCGCTCAAACAAGTGTCAGCTTTGGCATGAACGCCTCGGACATATCGGCGAACAAGGTCTTGCCCAAATGGTGAAGAATGATTTGACCACTGGTGTACCACTCAAGTCTGTCGACGGCCTAGCGTTCTGTGAAGCATGCGCACTCGGTAAGCAAACAAGTACAAGCTTCCAGCGAAGCACTGCGTTCCAGTCAAAGACGCCACTCGAAGTTGTGCACTCGGACGTGTGTGGTCCAATGCAGACCAAGACGTTCAGCGGCAAGCAGTACTTTGTCACGTTCATCGACGACTGCACTCGATTATGTTGCGTATATCTGCTCGCGAACAAGTCCGAAGTGCACAATTCCTTTGTCGAATATGCCAACATGGCCGAGAACCAAGTCGGTATGAAGATCAAGGTGCTTCGAAGCGACAATGGCATCGAATACAAGTCGAAGGCATTCGCAGAGCTGTGAAAGTCGCGTGGTATCATCCAGAAGCTTACTCCACGGTATACACCCCAGATGAATGGAGTTGCCGAGCGTATGAATCCAACGCTTGTGGAATGTGCGAGATGCATGCCAAGATGTCCAAGGCATACTGGGGTGAGGCAATAATGACCGCCAACTCCTGCGCAACCGCCTTCCAAGTAGTTCCGTGGGCCGAACACCACACGAGTTGCGGACTAGGAGCAAGCCGCTGCTCGCCAACATGAAGGAGTTTGGCTGTGAGGCTTACACGCACAAGCCAGATGAGTTGCGTCGCAAGTTGGATGCCAAAGCTATCAAGTATCGCTTTCTTGGGTATGCCGAGCACGTGAAGGCGTACCGGCTTGAAGAAGTTACCACGGGAAATGTCATCATCAGTCGCGACGTGCTATTCAATGAGGCCAAAGTGCTGGGAGCACTTCGTCACACTACATGCCACTTGAAAAGACCGACACAAGCAGCGAGTATGGAGATGCGGAGCGTAGACATCCCAAGAAACAAGACGATGCCGACATGGATGCTGGAGGTAACAACTCACCTGAAGTTCCCCCACGAAGTCCAAGTCACCCAAGACCTCGACCTCCTCGCTCTACTCATGGCATCAAGCGACACGAGCGCACTGACTCTCATGAGAAGTTGACCGAGACCATGAACCCGAAGCGTCCTACGGTTCCGCTACCCGACTCCGACTGTGAAACCACGAGCGAGCACGGCGATGGCAAGTACAATGTCACCTCAGATGACCCTGCCTTTGTGCCGGACCACTACAAACGCACAATCAGATCCGACTCGCATGAGGCAACAGTGGAAGTCCGTCGCAGCAAGCGACCGACGATGCCTCGGACTCGATGGTGGCATCATAACGTTGCGACCGGTTGTTGCAGCTTTAGTATCGACAGATGCACTTTCACCGTGAAGGCGATGAACCCAGAAGTTGTGGCGTCGCTGGAATTTATGCAGCCAACCTTGAGATGCCCGAAATGAAGGGCCAATGTCCAAGTCTGCTGCGAGTCGGAGAGCTTTCTGCTTGAGCATAGGCCCAGTAATGCAGACGTTCTTCGTGTTTGCTGTATCGACCCACTGGGACAGCTGTTCGTCGAGTTCGGGGTACTTGGGCAGCGTTAAATTACAGCGTATGTTTGTTGCGGCGTCGGCAATGCTGAAGCTCTGAGTTGCCCGACCGTCTTGAAGTATGCGAGCCATTGTACTCTTTTGAACCAAGAAACCAAATTCTTGATTTGCTCAGTTACACACATTTGACTCAAGGTCATTTGGCCTTGCTGCTGAGTTCTGTACATGTCACATAGTGCCTCCTTCTGTTGGAGCATAAATCTTCTTCCACCCGATGTCATTTCTTCGGTCGCGGTACAAGTTTGAATTTCAAATCTTATTGCTCGAAATGAATGTATTAGTTCTTGGAGGATATTGAATGTGTCCTGTTGCAATAATGGAGGCATCACTGTAA
>NW_008580234.1:33119-44418 GCF_000520115.1 Aphanomyces invadans | reverse complement strand
CGTTCCAGCCGCTCTGCGTGCGTGCACTACTTGCTGGACGCTCTCGACGAACTACAGCGGGAACACTCTGCTGCCACACAACGAATGCGTTGTCTCTGTCAATGGACCTTAGAGCGTCCAACAAGACAATGTTGAGTACCTGGCGAGCACCTGGAGATGACGTCCATGGTCGCGGGGACAAATGTTCGAGTTGCTGCAGACACGCAGAGTCTTGGCCATGTACGATTCTCGGTAAATCGATAGTCACACCAACTCAGGCTTTTACGACCACAAGGTCACGCGGCGACGCCGAAGCTTCTCAAAGTTAACACGGACAAGTTCAACCCGCAGTGTTCGTGCATCGCAATACGCACGCCAGAGAATCGCGGTAGAAGGGGTGAGGCCACGAACGCATGGACCTGCGCTGGTGGTTTGATGTCGTGGGAAGGATCCGAACGCATCCCATTGGTTTAAAACAATGAATTTTCTTCCAATCGTGCCTA
Organism: Aphanomyces invadans; assembly: GCF_000520115.1. Taxonomy (NCBI): domain Eukaryota; phylum Oomycota; class Saprolegniomycetes; order Saprolegniales; family Verrucalvaceae; genus Aphanomyces; species Aphanomyces invadans. The sequence goes on along the minus strand of NW_008580234.1, from coordinate 43,936 downwards.
AGTCGCGCCGCCGAAAGGGCACGAAGTCCCAGAGATCTCGTCGGTGGAACGTCGCACGCACATGGAGTGGACCGCCCGCGACGAAACTCTCTTGCGGCAATGCGTGTTTGAGTGCGCGTATGATTTTGACGCGGCGGCCACGGTATTCCTCCAGCGCATACCAAAGCAACGCAAGCTCTCGTTGGGCGAGCACGCCATCACTCCACGTGTGATCGAGCTCAAGTATATGGAGCTCAGCGAGCTCGAAGAAGGCGACCAAGAAGACAACGACGGTAGAGTTGTAGAAGTTCAACCAGTGGAGGGCTTGAAAGGCGCGAGTACAAGTGACGATGCTACACTTGTCGTCGTTGCGTCCTCCGACTTGCCAGTGTTAGAGCTGCCGCTCTCCGAGTTTGACGTCGACTTGATGCTTCAGGACATCCCGACGGATTCGTTACCCCGAGACAGCGAAATGCAATGGGTGCTTTCATATTTGGAAGATCCAACGAATTCCGTGGACGAGGCAGTGTACAACCCGAGTCAACTGGGCATCGAGGTTGGCAGGTACTCTGGCTGCGACCTCCTGGCTCAATTGGACTTGGCGTTCCAAGCTAGCCGAGAACGGAGCTGCGGCAATCGCAGCGTCGACAATTTGCTAGCGCCTCACATTCTGTCGCTGGCGAAGGAAGATGAAGGGGGCACTCGTGAACCATCCAAAGTTGCCGCCACTGACGACAATGACATCCCAGACTTGGTTGCGCTGTCACCAGTGCAAACTATCATGGCAAGTGGCACAGGCATAGCATCAAGTCGACCACTTCCTCTTTCCGCTCGTGCGCCATTGAGCCATGGTTCATTAACTGATCTACCAGCTGCCCCATCAACGCCGCCTCCCTCATACCCTATCGATGAAGATGTTGATGTGGAGCAAAGTGAAGACGGCGCCTCGGACACGTCGTCAGACGCAGAGGACTGGAACTCTGCGCGGCGGTTGCTGAAAGATCGCACGACCGTACTCCCTCCGCAGCAACCATCGCCACTCCAGTGTGATGAAGCATGGCGCAGCGAAGATGACGATAAAGATGACAGCGTTGATGGAGGAGATGCGACCGAAGCAATGGAGCGTCAGCTTATGAAGTTGTGGAAGCGAGATGTGGAGCTCCAGGAGCAAGAGTTTCTCGGGACTCACTCCCGCGATGCCGCGGAGACAGCCCGCTTCATTCGAGAGGAAATGCAGGCGCTGCTGCACGTGGCTGCTCCAAGTGGATCGAACGTTCCACCTCGACGCCAAGAGGACGATGGCGATCAGCGCCAGTTTTTGGGCTACAAAAACCCGTACGCACTCGACGAACGCGAAGTGTCCTCAGACAACCCACCGATCGAAGCAACTGCTCTCGACATCGTGCGATCCCATCAAGAACGCCGGGAAAGGGCCTCCACTTCAATTCCTGCGGCTCCATGCACCAAACCGTCGACCGCAGATTCGCCTCAACGGGCAGTCGTCCCAGTGCCTCGCAAGAGGGGAACGATAGCACCGCCGGAGATAGTGGCAGACACCATCGCAGACCTTGTGGAAGAGAGCATCCTGGCTTCCGTCGACGAACTCTCTGAGGCTTTGTACCACCGCCAGCTGTCGCAGTCACTGCATGTGCCGACCTTGCCACGCTCGTATTGGCAGCGCCTCTTTACTTACGGCACTGCCGACTGCGAGGATGACTCCGAGCTCTTGGACGACGTGCATGTGCTGGCCTTGCAAGGCGCCGATTCGACAGACGATGCATTTGGTACGATAGTTCAGCTCTTTTGCCAACTCCAGCACGAGCCATCATCCCCTTGTACGCTCCTGGGCCTTCAATACACCGTCGTCCTGCCGGGACAGGTGTCGCTGCAGTCGCCCCCTCAAGGCCACCCTGACGCCATTCCCGTCTTGTTCATCGCGCTTCAATGTGAGTCCGCGTACATCGATGCAATTCTTCACTCCCCTGTACGCACCCATCCTCATTCTATGGTGCTTCACCCTCGCTCATCTTGGCCATGGGACTAGATGGAGTCCTTCTTACCTGGAAACGAGAAAGCTTTGGGCGATTACCTTGTCCGCGTGCCTTTTGTGACGCCTTCGCCGTCTGCCACAAGCACAGCTTTGCTCGTGCACCCGATTCACCTCTTCACTCGCCTCCCAACGTTCCAAGTCTTCCACAACCATCTTCCCCACCGCCACTATAACGCCACAACGGTCGTAGTCCTGCGCGACCCAGCGGCGCATGTCCTCGACGTACTCTACCGCACGCGGCCCCTTCTCGACGTCGTCGGTCTCAAGCTGTGTTTCGACGCGACATTCGAGCCACACGTGGTCGTGTCGCCCGACGTTGCCACCGCAACGTGCCTCGTCGCCATGGCGTTCCGTGGCATCGACGCAACTACTGTCGTCCGCGACGTGCTCCATGACGTGCCGAAAACTCACGTATATCTTCCTCATGGCGCCCTGCAAGCCCACCGCGACGTAGTTCACTGGTTTGGCGGCCGCGTGAACTCCGTCATCACCAATTCGTCGTCGGAGCTGCTGCCGCGCGCACGCCCAGTCTACGGAGTCGTCCTCAAGCCAGATCAAGTCGTGGCGATGCATGTGTCTGTGACATCGCCGAACGTGCTAGGTCGCGTCCTGTCGGCCGTCGCTTCCGCTGGGTACGAGCTCCTTGGCCTCAACCTAATCCACGGCCACGACGATGCCGCGTGCCACGTGCAGCTCACCATGCTCAAGGTGCGTTCGATGATCGTCCGGCCGTTGACCTTGTGTGCGACCAACCTTAGGAAAATGGAGCGAATGTGCATCGTCTGGCCCATCTGCAGTCTACCGTAGTCGACATAGACGACGTGATAGCGACAAACGTGGCGCCCCAAGCTAGTGAATTCAGCCACGGCGAGTTGGAGCCAGCAACTCAACCTGGCACCCTTCCTCCACTCTTCGTCGATTACGATCGGGAGCAGACTCTGTTGGCCGTACTCATGCCGGTCCGCTCGTTCTCTGTGTTTGGCATCGCCAATGTTGTGTGATGCTGTTTGGCGTAGATCGGAGACAACCACGCGAGGGAGACCGCGGCGGGTAGCTGCGTTGGAGTAGCAATGGAGCACCTGCTCGGCGCTTGCGCTTCCGACCAACTCGTTGGCGTGAAAGTCATCCATCCCAGAGCCGTGGACGCCGTTTGCGACACCTTGATGGCGTTGCAGTGCGTCGCATTTGGACCTGCTGCATCGACATCGCTGCCACTTGCGCCGGCAGTCGTCGTGCTCTTTCGACACCTCGTCGAGGATGGGCAATTTCGAAAGTCCTTTCGCCGGTTGACCGCGACGCCATCCATCGTGCGACTGTACACCGACCCTGCCATCGTCCGAGCGCTCCTCCCGGTGCTCTTTGAACGGTCCGAGTACGCTGCTCCGCGGCGGCTGTCTCCAAGGGACTTGTGTTTTCCTCCAACACCACGCACCGATGCAGACGCTTTTGCTGGCCTGTTCCAAACCGCCCCGTCCACGTCGTATTCGTCCGTGCTGGTCATTAAACCAGACGATCCTCTTGGAGTGCTTCCCGTGGTACTGCGACGCCTCGCCAGGGATGGATTTGAAATTGTATTCATGCACATGACGCTCTTGCCATCGTCCTCGCCGCCTGCAGTTGGCAACCTCTACGTTTCCGACTCGCAGCGCCTTCACATGGCGTCCCAACCATCGGTACGTTTATGCTCCCCGCCGACGGTTTTGTGTCGACCTCACCGATCGATCATTCCATTCGATATAGATATTGCTCGTCGTGCGGCGCATCAACTGCATTGCCCGTCTCCATGCGCTAGTTGGTCCGTCTGACCCGGACACGGCGCGCCAAGACGCGAGGTTCACCCTCGTCGCTGGCTACGGCATCGACCACGTCCGGAATGGCTTCTATACGTCACCAACGTATGCCCAAGCGCGATGGGACCTCCACAGTGTTTATGGCGTCAGAAGCGATGACGATTACAACAGGCTTGCTCGTCGGTACGCCTTTCCCCACGCGTCGCCGAAGTCATGCTATGCTTAGGGCACCTTCTGCCGCCATCTCCGCGCCGTTCATGCACACGTCGCCACCGCTCGAACCAACAACTTTCACGGCGACTCCCCGCACGCTTGTCGAAACAACGCTGCTCATCGTGGGGGGGGCGGCTGTTCACGCTGCAAGCGAGCTTGTGGCGTCCCTTGCCATGGATGGAGGCTTCCTGATCGTCAACTTGGCTCAAGGGGGTCTCACACTCGAACAGAAGCTACACTGCGCTGGCCACTTTGCGTCGGACTTGCTCGACGGCCCGTGGCTCGTTTTGGCCCTCGAGCGAGACAATGCCGTGTCACGGCTCGCAACGTACCTTCCCACGACAAGTGTCTACAACCCCGCGGTACCGTTGTCTTTCCAACCGTCTGTCTGCAGGTCTCACATGCCTTTGGTAGAGCCGTCAGTTGTTCCGGTGGTCCACGTCGGCGAAGGCGGCGCGCGCCGACTTGCCTTTGTTCTTTCACGTGTTGTATGGGAGCGTTCACAGCCTCGAGCCAGGGCCTCCTCCTCCAGGACGACATGTCGCCTTGCATTAAACTTCGTCTCAGACGCGGTCCCTTTCAACGCATGTGTGGCACGAGCCGACGTATCTACGGAAGCGGTGACAGGTTGAGATGCACAACGAATGGAACGAAAAAACATCCTAGTGTGCGCTGGCTGGCCCGCTTACGCCGTCGACGTGCCGGATCAAGATGGACAGTGCCCATGCGCGGCTAGAACGCTGCGAGGCATCTAGATTGCGACGACGAAACAGAATCTCGATGTTCGTTGACATAGGAGCCTTGTAAATACCGTGGCTACGCACACGGATTCGGCGGTGCTGTTTCATGCCGAGCAACGATGACGAAGCAAGGAGCGTCAGTCGCTCCATAACCCTCGAGAGCTGCGATGTGCTCAGGCTGAGCAGGACGATTGAGATGGTAGATTGGATCCCGATCTTGGCAAAACGCGCGACGAAGGCTCGGACCAGAGGAGTGCCAGCCGCGAGTCGCGCAACAAATGTGGTGAATTTACGTACACCACCTGAAGAAGAAATCCCAGGTAGAGTAGAATGTGCCTTTGGACGGGCGCCCCATGGACTTGAAGAGAGTGTGCAATGGCATGGGGTCGCAATTTATCGACAAGGGCGAAGCGTACACTGCAACAGACGAGAACGATTCCCACGACAGCCATGACGCACCGTATGCCCTTCTTCCAAGCATGCACAAGGACAGACTAGTGCAAACCTTGGACCGACTTGTCGCCATCGACGACGACGCATGCCACTGCGTGGATAGATATGGGTCTCGAAGAAACTTTCCCCATTCAGTTCGCATGTACGTTTGCCGTGGCAGTACGCCAAGGACAACGCAATCGGAACCACGATGTAGCCTCGAAACACTGTCATCGTGATTCTTGAAGGACGGCAGCAACACACACCTCCGTCGTCCTCGAACATCCAAACTCGGAAGGCCCCGTCACCGAGGAAAACATTGCAGCATTGGCCGCCCCGGCGTCGTATGCGGTAGTCGGTTCTCACGGCGCGGTCGCGCTGCCAGGATCCAACGCAACGAAAGCGTTGTTGTGCATGGCGCCATTCGCCAGGGAATCGTGGATCGATTTTGATTGGCTACTTTCATGGAAATCCTTGACATCGCTGCGTGTTGATTGGCTAGAAATCGAGATTGCGTTGGCGAGGCAGTTGAAACCGACGCAACAAAGTGAAACCGATTTGACCTTGGACCCAGTATACCGAGCCACTTCCACGGCGCCAGGTCCCCGCACGCCAGTGTTGAATCTCTGCGGGCTCGGGCACGAGGGCCACGTAGTGGACGGTGATGGTGGATGAATGCAGCCATGTCTATTGAAGTGCTCGTCGGAAATCTACATGGCAAGAGGTTCATGAAGTGTGTTTGGATTGTCCTGATTACGACGTTGCTGAGGTGAAATGCATCACGGATCATAGTGGCGGCCTGTTGAGTAGAAAGGCACCGCCGATCCTACTTAAATGGACCAGAGGTACATGCATGAGCAGAACGGAGCATGGGCTCCCAGATGGACCGTCCCCCACGGCATAGCGACATCGATTCAATGATCGGTCATGTGACTACATTACACTGCCATCGAGCTATACGACTTGGATGGGTCGTGGATCTCGCCCTTAGGCGAGTACTCGGCGGGGGCTTTGTGCAAGCGCACGGGACTGTACTTTTGTCCATCTCGACGACTGACCTTCGATCGGGTGACCCGTCGAGCGACAACGACGCCAAGCACTGTCAGTCCCGCCGAGACTGCCATGAGGATTCCCACGATCTTGAGTTTGTCTAAGGCATCATGCACGCACATTACTTGGCGAGAAAATGTGGTATCTCTTTACCGTCTCGCTCAGCCGCATGGAACATGGCCGAGTCGTATGGCGACGTCAAGCAGTCCGTGTTGTAGTGGAGGACGTGTGTTTTGAGCCCGTCAAAGTACAAACTTGCTCGACACTGGACAGGTTCGTCCTGGATCGAAAATGCCACGTAATGCATGAGCGCGCCCGGCGTGTGCGTCGTGAGGGCCTGCGTCTCGTACGCCGTGAAGTGGAGCGACAACTTCTGAAAGAGCACCGTCTGCCAAGACGTCTGTCAGCCGCACACGACAGCCTCGCGAGCTATTGCTGTACCGCGTTCAACGTGTTTTGGACGAGGCTCGGAATCGCATCCACGTTCTGGACTCGGCGCGAGTTCTCCAAAAACGACTCGGGCTTGCATCGCTCTCCCGTCGTCGTGTCGTTCGTACAAGTGTAGTCGGCGCTCGCGACGGTGTGATACTTGGGCCCGCCAAAGTGCACCGAGTCAAAATGGAGCGCCAGGAACAGATTGACGCGGTATGTGTACCCGGTTGTCGTCAGGACGTCGTTGTTGAGGACGACATGGTCGCCGTCCCAGTTGAAATCGGCGTCCACGCTGTGCTTGGCCACCTACGTCCACCATGGATCAGGGCGGACGCACGAAACGAGCGACTGCGATGTACCTCGGCCGTCACGACGCGATTCGCGTGGATCGTGGCAAAGTGAAAGTGCAATTTCGTCTGGTAATCGTCGACAAACTGCGCCGCTGTCATGTCGACAAACGGATCCTTTGGCGACACTGCCACGTACGTCAGATCGCCGTCTCGGTAGCCAGGTTGGGGCGCCGACCTTCCACCCAACGCGCGCACACCATCCGCGGTGGCCGCCATCGCCGCAACCGCAAGCAATGCTCGCCTCATATGCAGCATGCGATCCAATTCCCCACTGAGTCCAAGTTCGTCATCGTCTTGGCGTTGTCCTTCGAATACGAATGGATGGACCACGCGAAACGACGTCTCGAGAACGATATGGTTCACGCCGAACGTTTGCACTTGGCCCGCGGTGCAGGACTTCGACGATCGAAGAATTTGGTGCATTGGAATTGTTCCAAGATCGATGGCCCCTCCGTCCTGGCTCGGTCGGGGTTCGAATCGAACGTGGTCGTTGCCGAAACCTTGCTATCGCTCCGTTCATTTCGACCTTAGCCTGACCATGCTTGGATTGTTCATGCAGCGTCGATGGGTGCATGCGCTGCTAGTCCTGTGCAGCTGCTCGCTGTGGGCCACGGGCCTCGACGAAGAGTTCTTCGTTCCGGCCGACGTGACCGACCCAGTCGTGAACAGGACCGCCGAGGCGTTCGTGAACGAGTATGCGTTGTTCCTGTCGGACGTGTTTGCAGTCGTGCCAGAGAGAACCGTGCTCGAGACCCTTGTGTACAAGCATCCGTTGGCGATCCGAAACAACGACGACGATGAGCTCGTGTACGAGCCAGGGTTTACGTACAAGCTGCTTGTGCTATTTAAGCTCCAGTGGGACTCCCCAGGGTTCCGGACGACGCCGTTCGTGTCGGTCGGCGAGTGCATTTACGCGTGCGTGGAAGGCACGGACGGCAACTTGAGCTGTGAAGGGAAGCAATTCAGCCAGGTCGAGCGCAAGGACGTGGGGGTCGATGCCCCGGGTGCCCCACGTGCCCTCGAGTTTGTCAAAAGTGTACGTTTGTTCTGGCGTCCATGTAATTTTCACTGCAGCGTTTGGCTTCGATTGTAGTCGCTCAACCACGAGTACGACAACGCGCGCATGACCTTGACGGCGTACGAGACCCAAGACGACGTCGATCTCGTCGAGTACGTCCAGTTCCAAGTGGAGAACGAGCCCGTCAAGTGCGAGGCCGCGATCTACACAAGACGGCGCACGGCCGGCGCCGCGACCAAGAAGGTTGTCTACTTTGACGATGCCTGCATCAAGGCCACGTACAATGGCCTGAACCTGGACACGTTTGAGCATATCCAACGCACGGACGTTGGCATCTTCCTCATCGGGATTGCCCTCGCCGCAGCCGTTGTGGCCACTATCGTCGTGTACCGCCGACAACTCTTGACGGCTAAAGGAACGTACCGCAGCATGCACATTCGGTTTGGTGGCGACACAGTCTTGTAATTTTCAACATGGAAAACAACTCTACGCAACCGTGAGATCACGCAGGCTCGACCTGCCACGGCCATCTCTTTGCACCTAAGCCAACCCCGAAAAGCCCCCTGCCCATCCCCCCTCTCGCGACAGGATACACGTACACGTTTCCGGGGTGCCTTCTGTCGCCAAGCATTTGTGCCCTGTAAAGTAGGCACACTCGACACAAAAACAGCTACAACCTTCGTGCCCTACTGCTGGAGCTCTCACTTACCAGACGCGCAGCCTCGTTCCCCAGCCCTCGACTGAGGGGGACACACCAGTTTATTCTTCGCACCGTTTGTTGCCGGCGCTGTCTACGCCGTGCAACGCCCTCGGTCAGTTGTCTTGAGCCTCAGAGACAGCTTTCGTTCATGTGGCGGCGACCTTTCGTGTGAAGATCGTCGTTGCCTGGCAAGATGACTTGGAATCTGTATGAACAATGTGTTTTTGTGCGAGAAGCACTTGTCGTGGATGATGGAGTGCAATATTGCATACAATTTAGTTTTTTCATTTGGATACCGAAATTGCATAGATATTATATATAATATTTTGCTTCGAATCGAGAGGTTTGGTCGCTTACATGAAAGGAGATTACACATATTCGCCCAGGTCGCAGTGTGAGTCTGGGTCGCCATCGGAGGCGTTGACGAGATGAAAGCGCCGCCGACTCCCGAGTCGTCTCACGCGCCAGTCAACTACTTTGACGACTCTCCGTCGTACGATATGATACCAAGGAGAGGATGCGTTCTTGACCCCCGTGATGTAGAGTTCAAGAAGCGCCATTCAAGTCCGTGCGGTCGCCGCACAACAAACCGCCCGCCACGAGCGCGTTGACGACACAACCGAGTTTTCGCGGTGAAAAGATGCACCTGGACTTGTCTTTGCAGTGGGCAAACAACTTTGGTATCCAGCTCGCGATGTTCCTCTTCTTCATCGGGGCGCTTGCCGTCACGATCGTCATTCCGTCCGTCGGGTACAAGGTTGAAGTCGGGTTGCTTGCGGGCGGATCCGTCACGATCTTGTCGACCGCCGCGGTCCTGTACACGTACTCGGCGATGCCGATGTGGAAGAAGCATCCGAACCCGTTGATCTTTTACCGCAGTCTTTTCGACATGGGGTTTGTCCTCGTCCTGATGACAACCCAGTTGTACAAGTACGTTGCATCTTGACGTCGTCTGCATGCATCACGTCTCATGTCGATGCTGCCGCGCGCCGTAGATGCTACAACGGTCACTGCGTCGTCTCGTCAACCAAGGAGGGTACCGACACCGCCACGTTGGCCATTCTGAAGCCGCAAGGATGCAACACAGTCGCCGGGTTCACGCAGTTCTTTCTCCTGGGGTCCGAGTGCTGGTTCTTCGTCATGTCGGTGGACTTGTTCAAGTCGGTGCGAAGTCCCTTTACGGACTTCAAGCGCAACATGCGCACCTACCATGCCTTTGTGTGGGGCCTCTGTACGACCACTCTCGCGTTCCGTCCCTCGATCTCATGGGAATTCTAGCCACGGTCTCGGCCATTTTGCTTGTCGCGATCGATCAGTCGGGGCCGTCCGAGTTCAATTACTGCTGGACAAAGCCCCACAACAAGGGCACGACCCTCGACAACCGAAACATCTTTTGGAGCTTGAACGTCACGAGCTGGGGCTTCTTCTATGCGTGGATCATCCTGTACTTCTTTGCCGCGATCGGGTACGACGTAGCGTCCCATATCTTTGACATCTCATATCGTGGTGTCGGTCGCGCAGCGTCATCTACTTTGCGTGGCAGCGGCTCAAAGGTGGTCTTGCCGAAACCCTCCGCGTCCGGCTGCGCGTCCTACACTCGGTCACGGTGTATGTCGTCGCCATCATCATTTACTGGGCCATCACGTTCGGCGTGTACGTGCCGTATCTGGCGCTCGGGCTCGTCAACAACCCGATGGACTACCCCGTCCTGCCGCAAGTCATGGTGTTCTTCATCACGTGCAAAGGATATTTTGATTTCTTTGTGTGGTTTCAAATCAACGAGCTGCCGTCGGGGTGCGTGTGCCACGCCCTGTCGTGGACAAAACTCACGGATGTGTCCAGGAAGCATCCGTCGTCGTCCACCGCGACGCCTCCTACCGCCGCCAAGGTCGATGTGGACGTCGACTTGAGCCCGCAAGTGAACCAGGCCCTTCGCGCAGAAGTGCTGTACTACACCACGACCGGGATCATCCAGGCCGCGCGCCTTGCGGCCACCGATGCCGAAGATAGCGACATGCCCAAGCGAGAGCTCCACCTGACCCCGCAGGGCGGCACGGCGTCGA
>NW_008580234.1:0-14009 GCF_000520115.1 Aphanomyces invadans | reverse complement strand
ATGAACACTTCGCGAGAAAAGTCGAGGTCGTCCTTGGCACAGCCAGGGCACTGATCCACAACGTAGAGCACTTCCGTGGCAGTGGCACCTTTGCATTTGTCGTCCGTGCAGCGTACTTGAATGCACTTTCCGCACGCGGCCGTTTGCGCAAAGCGTTCGGTTGCGAGCGCGACATAATTTGTCGACACAGCTTTCGGGACGTTCATGAAGTTGCAATTGCCGCTGCTTGGTGTGCCGAGGACGTACCCCGTGCCGTCACCCGTAAACTCCTGTGCCGCGGCCGTGGCCAGGGCCACGGCGGTTGCAAGGATGAAGCGCCAGTATAACATGCTTCCAGCGGACGAGATGTTCCAGAGTGCTCTCCACCATCGACAGCTCGTGACATGTGTCAGCTCATGGACTTGTGTCGTGAGTCACGGGCGCGTGCTGGAATTTGGAATGTTCTCGGCTGGCCTATGGGGGGGTCACTCAAATGCAATTGATTTAAATGTTTATAAATTCGTATAACAATTTTAAAATCCTAAGTATAAAATACATGGGGCCCCTCGCCAAGTGTGTGGCGTCACCCTGGCGAGATTGTAACACGCGGTTCATTGAACAGACCAAGGGTACATATTTGTTATAACATTTCTCAATGTTTGTTATAATTCGAGTATACAAATGCTTATACTAAAGCTGATTGCAGTTTGTTCGACTGGAATTGAGTTCGGATAAAATATTAAGCAATTTGTATGCAGATTTTCCTGGACTATTCTATCATGCAATGGAGCATCCTTTGGATGACGCTGGATGACGGCCGCGGGAGGACCCCCCTCCCGCATCGACCCTTTGGTCCATGCAGTTTCCCCATTAAGCTGGCTGCATCAGCACAAACCTATATTCCTCCACCTTTGCCACTTTCATAGGTCGCTTTAGCTTTTGAGGTGCATGCGCCTTCTCGTCGATCACCCGCCAAAGGTCAGGAATAAATGTACATACAAGGGCGGACCGACTGCCTTGATGCACCTGCATTACAGCCCTCTTGACAGTTTGACGGCGCATGCGACTCACGGGGATGGCTACAGAGAGATAGAGGACGAGGTGGAACTCGGAATAGCGGAGATCTCCATGCCTACAAACGGTCATCACCACCACGTCATGTTGAAACCGACATGCCGCTGTTGCACATTTTTCATGAACCAAAAAGAACTGCAGCGCGTTCGCCGCGCGTTTAATGCGCGGTATGTGCACAAACGCGAGTGGCCGCTGCGGATCGACAAGCCACGCGTCGTGCCATTGCCAAAGCCGATCGTGGACCCTTCAAATATGGCTGCGCCATCCCCATCGCCACCTCCCAGCCCCATGGGCAAGGCCACGTTTGAAAACGTGTCGTTCGTCCTTCGGGATGCTATCAACGACGGGTTTCCTTTCACTTTGGACCGTATTGGCAACGGCATGGCCGTGATGCGTATCGACAAAACACGCGATCCCATCGCGCTGTCTGTTGGTGAGTGCCTGCACCTCCGAGGTGCTCAAGAATGTAACGAGTAGGGAGCTTTCTCGTCGCCATCAACGGGCATACCGTGCGGCTCACCGACGACGTCGAGGCCATCATGCACAGCCGCGACCCGAATCTGACGTCCCTCGACCAAAAGGACGAAGCGATGCGGCTCCAGGTACCCGAGAGGACCACCTGTCGTGCGCGCACTCAAGCATACGCAGATGATCAACCTCTTCAAAGCACATGGGGTATCTGCAAAACCGTCGACGGCGTGCGTCGCCACATTTGTCCAAACGCCGTCCAAAGTGGACGCTGTGCACAAGTGGAATCCCCGCAGCAAGTATAAACCGTGGTCGCTTGTGTATCTCAAACTTCAGTGCGGGTACCTCAACTTTTACTCGACGGAAGCCAAGGCCAGCAATGCCACCGTCGAGGACATGCGGGATTCGGCCGTGGCTGTCAACGTTATGCACTGCACCGCGCGCCCAGACGAACAGCAACGGGAGTTTACTTTCCAAGTGATCGAGACTCTCCCATCCCCCATCGACCATGACGAAGGTGGCGCACCCATCGAGGACAAAACGTCGTCCACCGTCGACGCCAACGAACAGGACCGAGACCTTGACGCGGACCTGCTCGATGACGTGCATGCTTTTCTCGGGTCGACGAGCGTGGTTCAAAAGGTTGTCGTCGAGAAAGAGCCGAGGTTGTACCGGTTTCGCGTCGAGACGGCCGCCGCGCGCGCGTCGTGGCTGCGCCATATCCATGCAGCGCAAAACTTTTGCGCCGAGGACTTTTACCAACCATAACGCGGAACTCATGCGATTCATTTTGAATTGCGCCAGTCGAGAGGATCGACAATAACACGTGGGCCCGAGACGACGAAGTGTCCGTCCGCCTTGGTCGTCCGAAAGAGCGACGTCACACCGAGGAATTCGCCGTCCGTCATGCGATAAACAGATACCAGGCCTGGATCTTGCAGAGGTCGTTTCCAGTTGATCAAAGTGGAGTCGTCGCCGGCATTCCACTCGACAGACATGCCACCGATCCATCGACGCTCGGTGGGTGCATCAATTGTCCAGATTGGAAGTGATGGCGGCAAAGCAGCTTCAATCGGTTGCAACGTTAACGTTCCGTCCTGTATCATCGTCACGAAGTGGAGCGGGAGCCAACTTTCGTACTTTGACCGAAGCAGCGATGTCGTCAAGTGTGGTGCTAGATGAGCTGAGGAAGCCGCCGCTCTGGGTACGGTGGAGCATGGAAAGAGTCGCGCCGGCATACGACGGAACCTCGTCACTCTTTTCCTGCAGTGATGATGTCGGATGCGCGATACGTTCGCCACATTCGCGAGCAATCGAGCGAATGTAAGTGCCTTCACTGCACACAATGTGGACCGTTGCCTGTGAGATAGAGTTGATGTTGGGAGATGGATTAAGCGCACATGGCGATGGCTTGTGTACCTCTGGAAACGAAGGATGAGTCGTGAACGAGAGAGTTGTGATGGAATCGACGGTGACGGTGCGCAACGGGACATCCTCCAATTCGATCTGCAGCAGTGAGATAACGGGTGAGCCATCATGCATCATTCAAGATCTTCTGTCAGACCTACCTTGCCCGCTCTCGCGAGATTGTACATTCGTTCGCCGTCCTTTCGAAATGCGCTCACCATCGGAGGGCGCTGTGTGATTTGACCAACAAAGCTATGGAAGTTAGACAGATTGAGGCATCTTGTGACGAAGGATGTGGTCTATCTACGTACGCTTTGAGTTCTTCGTCAACTCGTCCTTTGGTTAACCATGGTACGGGCCGTTCGTGCAAGATATTCCTACCCTTGGAAGTGAATATGCTCGGGGTCGATCATGACGGCTGTATCTATACCCAGTGATGTCGTCAGAATCGGTCGTGACACCAAATCGAATGGTTCCATCGTACGCCTTCGACTTGTCCAGGAACTGTGTTTACCACGTCAAGCTCGTGCGTTCCATGGCATGAACGTGTCGGGTTACCTGAATGAATTTCGTCGCGCGATTCACTGCAATTGGCAACACTCCCGTCGCCATGGGATCGAGCGTCCCTGCGTGCCCGACGCTCTTGGTCTTTAGGATGCGACGCAGTTTCGCCACACAGTCGTGCGATGTCAACCCGCTTGGCTTATGTAGGTTGATGAACCCGCTCGCGTTCACCTTCATGATGGACGGACGAACTTGAATGGAATCGAGAGCAGGCAAATTAAAAAAGCAACCTATTGCACTCACGTTGACTATACTGCACTGGCGAAATTAAAAAAATGTTCGCGCGTTTTTCGTCGCCAATTAAGATTCGTCCATGGGCTTGTTTTCGCCGCGTCCGCCGCGGGGTCGAGATCGACGGCCATTCCCACGAACACGGGCACCACCATTCAGCGCCGTACGTGCACGAGAAGGAGCGGAGTCTTTGTCGCGGACATCATCAACGATGGCTGCGCCAGTGCTGATAGCTTCCACGGTATCTCCAGCCGGTGCAGGGCTACGACGTTGATTGGCACTACGGGCACCGCCGCGACCACCTTGATCCGACTGCTCTTTTGCTTCACCTTCTTCCGCTGGACGTCGGCCACGACCTCGACCACGGCCGCCACGACCACGACCACCACGTGAACCTCGACCAGCGTTGCCTTCCTCAGATGCTTCGGTTGCAACCACAACATCACTTGTAGGCGCACTTGGCAAGTTTGGCGCAGGACTCGAGTTTGGCGCCGGGCTAGACTTTGGACGACCATGACGCTCCTTACGAACCGGTCGTGTTTCGTTATCACCAGAAGTCGCAGCACCATCCATGGCTGTTGATTCGCCTTCCACAGCAGCATCTCCACTTCGCCCTCCACGGCCACCGCGTCCACCGCGAGCGGTACCACGCGGCTTTCGCCCACCACGACCGCCCCCACGAGTGTGTCGGTCATCTTCACCGTCCAAGGTATGCGCCATACGGTCCGAATTCTGGTTGACTTGATCGAGGGGAATCGGTTTCTGGTACCCAGGGGAGCTCAAGTTGACCAAGGATACGTTCAATGCCAACTGAATCTTGATCCCAGGGATGCGGCGAATCGTCTTGACAATGTCAAGGCCTTCTTCAAGCGGCTCGTACACGTCTTCGGTTTCCACGGAGAAAATATTCGTGACCGTGTGCATGTTAGGGATGCGGTGTTTCAGTATCTCCGCCACCGTGACAGCTTTGTTGATGGTTCCCCCCATCGCTTTCAACACAATGTCGCCGGATGTCCCCGCCGTCTTGTCCCCCGACATGAGCATGTTCGTTGCATACGACACATACCCATGAACTTTTCCAAACTTGGTGATCCGGACTTCGTTTGGAAGCGCCTCGCCATCTTGGTCTTCGGCTTTCTTCGGTCCGCGGCGGTACTTGTCCATGCTCTGTTTGCGTTTTGGCCCCACGATCCCAAGTCGCCCAATCTCTCGTACCGGATAAAGCTATCCATAGTTATCCGGATGAACGCAGCCCTTCAACGGTTACAATCCTGATCATGGCGGAAGCGACGGCCGCACTCGACATCGCGTACCACAAATTGGAGATTCAACACTCGCATGATGACTTCCCTGATCTGCAGCGCCGCATTGACATGGCTAAAGCCATCTTGGAAGAACGCCGGAAACAGTACGATGCCCTGACCACGGAGGCAGCAGACCGTCAGGCCAAGATAGCCCAGCTTGTGCAAGATGAGTTGATCGTACGAAAACAGCAGCAAGAGGCAGTCAAGAGCCGCTTTAAGCTCCAGCGGCGGCTATCTGACGTCGGGGGCCACGAAAATGCCCTCAAAATCCTCATCGCGACGTTGGCAGCTACCAAGGAAGACGTGCTGACCGTGAGACGTAAGTTCCATCAACTTGATACCCCGTCCGTGCTCACTCGAACGTGTAGAGACGAAAGCGACGCTGTCAGCAGCCCACAAGGACCTGGAGAAGGAAGCCGCGATGCTGACCGTGGCCGTACAAAAGGCCAAGTCGACCATCGAGTCCTACAATCGTGAACGCCAAGCGATCGAAGCTAAGAAACTTGAGGCCGACGGCAAGTTGGCGAAAATTGCCGCGTTTCTGACTGCGACATGATGGAGGGGCGGCATCCTCTCTGGACACAAAAGCTTCTTCAGAGTGTGCAGGACGACGTCTCATCTAAAGACATCGTGCAGCCATTCACCAATAATCGAAACCCCTCGACCTGAGTATATATCGATGACCACATCTACATTTTACACATCACGGAGCAGGACGCTGCATCGAGACTGAACGGCGGCAGCTTCCACCACAACCGCCTCCCAATGCAATGCGCCGTCCTGGCTTGCACGTCCCCCACCCCATCTTGATGTAGGTGCCGACACCCCCATCGTGCAAGGACTGTGATTGACGGCATCTTCAACAACGCCAAAGTGCAAACAATACGCTCTAAATTTCGTTCTACCACCTTTGTTGGGCCGACTTGCCTGCATAGTTGGACGACTTGCCGGCGTTGCCACCCTGGGGTTTTCGCCCGCCTTGGTTCCCCCGGACCCCACCGGACGACTGCGATGACGACGAGTTGGTGGTCTGGTTGCCTCCCTTGGAGCTGTTGTCGTACTTGCGGTTGTCATTGCGACGCTGGTACGAGTTGTCGTGGTGTTCCTTCGGGTTGGTGCTGAGGTTGGCCGACGCGGCGCGCAAATCTAGCATGCGCTCGTTGTTTTCGACAATCATGCCGATCTTGTCGCTGTACTGAAGCGCAAGTTGCTGCAGCCGCGTGCGCTCAACTTTGTGCAGCACGATCGACTGAGACCCTTGGTCCCACGCGCCTTGAAGCTCTTCGTTGATCATCATCTTGGACACAACAGAGTGCACGGTCTTCGAGTCAAGCTCAAACATGGCACAGAGATGCGTGAGGTTGAGCGCGTCGTATTCTTCCGAGAACGCCATCAAGTACGATCGAAGGGACTCGACTTGGATCTTGTGTTGGACAAGCGCCTTGACCTTTTGTGCAGTGCCACTCCCCGGAAGCAGCTCCCACACCGGCAACCCGCAAATGAGGTCGACGCTGCGTTGCCATTGCCCTTGCGACAAAAACTTGGCGGCTGCGACAATGTGGTCGCGCGTGTTCTCCGGGGGTCCAACAAACACCAGGCGATCGTGAAACTCGAGCAGCTTGCGGAACGCCTTCGAGATGACGCGGCGGCGGTCTTGCGTGCGCGAGAGGACCATGTTGGGGACTTCCAGCAACATGGCCGACGTCAAATGAGCGACCTCGAGCAATTCCAAGTTGATGTGCATGTGGTACGGAACCTGGCGGCGCTTCTCGAGGCGTTCTTCATCGGCATTGCGTTCTTGATGACGGAACGATGCCATGCCTTGGGCGAGGAGTTCCTTGGTCTTGGACCCCGTGCAGATTTCACTCAAGCACGCATGGGCTTCCCAAATTAGACCGAGGCGGAACGCACACAATCCGAGCTGGGCCATCATGCGGTTGAACAGGATTTGCGTCGCAATGTCCGTGTGCAAAATCGTTTCTTGCAAATGGGACATCAAGAGCAAGTCACGAGCTTCGTGGAAGCGGTCGTGCAACGCGTGGTGGTAAATGTGGCACAGCATGGCACGTGTCTTGGACCGGTCGTCCGCATGCTTATACACGTACAAGCACAGCTCAGCGAGGTCCTTTTCGACGTCGACAGCGGGGACATCGACGTGGGGCTGGCCTAGAACCGACGCAGGGTGCACCACAGTCGCATCAAATGTCTTCAACGGCTTGGCCGACGCGCTTTCACACGCAGGATGGAGGAGCGACGGTTCGCCGTAGATGGCGCGCTTCGCGTTCGACACATGCAGTGCATTTGCGATGGAATCGTGCTTGTAGTACATGAGTTCGGCTTGGATGAGCGCGACAGCGGCACCACGGGCGTGATCTTGTTGGCGTTTGAAGTAGTTTTGCACGCGCTTGGCGACGCCACTCAAGAGAGCTTCGTCGTACAACCGACCAATGTACTCAGTCGTGTGTGGGTCCATCTGCTGCAAGCTCTTTGTGTATTCGTCAGACAGACGCTCGACAAAGGCCGCGAGATCGCCAGACACTTTGATCAAACCCTTGCCACCGGCAGCAGGCAAGTGATCTTGGCCAGGTAAGTCGTCTTCATCGTCCTCAACGACTTCCTTGCTCTTGTTAGCACCCGCACGGATGAGGTCGGCTTGATCTTCGGACGTTAACGGCGCCAAAGTGAAGCCAGGGTTGCGCTCGAGAAGGTCCAGAATGTTGAGCAAATCGGAGTGGACGAGTTTCCAAAGACGTGTGGACAGCACTTTGTCGATTTTAGAGCTCGTGTCAAACATTTGCGTCCCGACCATATGCATGGTGGCAACGATTTCACGAGCGGGGCCAAGGCGGCGCGCGTAGTTCACGAGCTTGCGCAATGTTGTGAGTTGTTCGCCGAGGTCGGTGCCGCGCTTCCCGCGCAGCGCAATCACTTCCTTGATCTTGTTGTCAAAGCCCTTCTTGCCGAGCTTCAAGTCTTCTTCGACGACGGTCTTGCGCACTTCACGCTCCTTAATTTCTTTGGGGCCGCGCGTGGGCTTGACACGAGTTTTCTTGGTCGCTTCGTTTGTGGTTGGGACCTTCTTCAACCAGCGAGCACGCCCTTTCAGTTCCCCGAATGCCTTTTCGTCTTCGCTGGACGAGCTCGATGAGTCGTCGCTGTCGCCAAAGTCGTCGCTTTCGTCGTCATCGTCTTCATCTTCCGACTAGAGCACACAAGTGAGCGGTGGAAGTGAACAAGGCACACACGCAAGACAAAACAAACGGGGGATGTTGGCCTTTTCTATAACAACGAGGGAGAGCCCATCGTCATTTCAAACAAAGGGCGTTGATATCGCAAACGAAATGTTGTAACGGGATCGACACCATCGCAGGGTGTCTTCGCCGTGCGAATTTGCGAAAGGTGGAGCAGGTATACAAAAGAAGTGTACCTCGTCATCGTCGCTCCCGTCGGCTTCGTCTTCGTCTCCGTCGTCGTCATCTTCATCATCTTCGTCCTCGCTGTCATCGTCTTCGTCACTATCGTCGTCGTCGCTGTCATCGCTATCGTCACTCGCTTCTTCTTCGCTTTCATACGCCGACGGGTCCTTGCGATACGCGTCCAATTCTTTTGCGATGGATTCGTTGTGCTTTTTGATCTTGCCCTTCATACGAATCAAGGCTTTTGAGTTTTCCTTGCTCATCTTCTTGTCCGATTTGTTCTTGAGCTTGTCCGTGACCTCGTCTTCCAATTGCGCCATGCACCGAATGTAGTACTTGGGGAATCCGTTCTGTGCAATCGCTTGCTTCGCCTTGGCGTTGTCCATTTGCTTTGCCATCGCGTCAAACTCGGTTTGGATCTTGCTCCAGTCGTGGATTTTCAAAAACCGCTTGATCGAGTCGACCGACAACTGCAACGCTTGCAGCGCCTTGTCCTTGGCCGACACGACCACACGGACGTCGTCGTCGGACTCGGATTCCGAGTCCACGTCCCAGCGGTTGGCCTGCAGTTTTACATCTTCGACTTCCGAACCAGAGCTTTCGTTGTCGCTTCCCGACTCGGACGACGACCCGCCCCAGAATCGACTTGCCATCTTGTGCGCGAAAGAGTTATGGGTCACCACAAACTCAAGCGATAACTGGACCAGGCACAACCTGCGCTGAATGGACAGCCAGGCACCTCCATTCATTCAATTACGTTCTTTTTGTATACAAATAATCCATCTTCTATTTTATTTTTCCCTCTTTACCATGAACATCTTTGACTTGTGTGGGGCAGGCATGCTGACGTGAGGAACATGGAGCCGAGCCTGTCCGCCCCTCCGATACACACCACGATGCCATGAGCACACCATGATGCCAACGAGCACTCCCCTTGGCGCATCACATTGTAAGCGGTTTCAAGCTGTTGTGTCGGCTAAAGGATTGCACCCACGATTGTGTCTGCCAATCCGACAACTCTAGCGAGATACGCACGATGCACACACACATTGTACACTTCGCACCTGTGAATGTGCAGCGAGAGAGCTACAATTTCGTGCACATGAATGCACTGCATGGCTGTGGCCCAGTCCACGTGCCTGGCGAACTGTCAGGGAGTTGGTCGTGGCCAGAAGAAACCTTGTATCCATTTATAGAGTATTGAATTTGAAAGGTTTTCTAGGAGTGGCCCAAGCATTTGCACCAGTCGATCGCCAACTATCTCTGGACTAACTTGGAGGTGCGCACGATGTTGGCGCGAGCGTTCAGCGGTCTACGGCTGGGCGTAGCTCGCCAGTCCGCTGCTGGCCTGGGCGCGGTGAGCCATGCTGCTGGATTTGCGTCGAAGAAGAAGAGTGACGACGACGACGAGAATGACGACGACCAGGACGACACGTGGTTTGAAGAGTGGGGCCCTCGTCCTGAATTCCACCCGGACAACTGGCACGGGTTCAATGGCGACCTTGACGCAGTCACGGAAGATGGCACAGCCACGTGGATCCAGGCTGCGCGTAACATGGCGGATATCGTGACGGAGCGCGAACTCATGATCAAGCGCAAACGCCAAGAAGAATACGCCAAGAAGAAGATAGTCCGCGTCGTGGAAGTCGATGAGTTCGGGCGCGCGTACGGCACTGGTCGCCGCAAGACCAGTTCTGCACGAGTGTGGGTGAAGCGCAGCGAAGTCGACGGCCATGGTACGGTCCGCGTGAACAAGATGGACCTCGTCGATTACTTTGTCCGCGACGCGCACCGTCACGACATTTTGTTGCCGTTTTTGGAGATCGACCATTTGGGCAACTTTGACGTGTACTGCACCGTCAAGGGCGGGGGATTGTCCGGCCAGGCCGGTGCCATCCGCCACGGCATCAGTCGCGCTCTCGAAAAGTTTAACCCGGACTTCCGCCCTGCCCTCAAGGCGGTCGGCTTCCTCACGCGAGACTCGCGCATGGTCGAAAGTAAAAAGACTGGGCGGAAGAAGGCGCGAAAGTCGTTCCAATGGGTCAAGAGATAGATTTGTTTCAATATACATAGCGAGACGACATCCTCATCACGCGAGCTTCAAAATTTTCTTGCGTTTATCTTCCATGCCGTCGTGGACGAGCCTCGGATTGCGACGACGACTACACTTCCGACAGCCCTCGGCCAGTACATGAGCGCTGTTACGAGTGCAGATAGCAAGATAGACCTGGTGTATCGGTGCTTTCCGTCCATGTCGGAGCGCTTTTTATTCCACCCCGTTCCCAACGACTCCACCAGCTAGCTACAAGTCGGACAAACCCACTTACGCTCGGAGCGTGGAGACGTCAACCCATGGGAGCACTCGACAGGAAGCACGATTGCATGGTGTCTCATAAAGATGTTCGATACCTTTCCAAGCCAACGGAGCAGACAGGAACTGGTCGTTGACTAACTATAGAGATATCGGAGGATGCTATCGCATTGCTTTTGACCATCTGGTACATGAAAGAATTCACCAGGCGGAGATACCGAATGCAAACACTAGCGCTACGCTTCACAGGTCGTCTAGACGTCGGCAGCGACCACTTTCAAGAGTGACTCGGTTGGCTGGCTCGGATCCAGCCGGACGTGATCGTGACCAGTCGTTCGGACGTCTAGGGGGGGGAGGGTGCAAAACGAATATGGACCCCCTAGACCCCCCCCATCCTTTTAGTCCCAAAACCTGACCTGACCTACCTGAGGCGTCGAGAACGTGCCAAGTCAAGGGCGGCGTGGCTGCTCAGATGGAACTTGGCCTTTATGGCGATGCCGTGTGCACGATGCAGGGAGATGTCGATGCGTTCTCTGCGCCGTGGCGCGATGTTCGCTTGGAGAGGTGGCATGAACAAAAAATGCGAGAGGTTTGAGCAAGGTCGATGAAACAAACAACGAATTGTCATTCAAGTGACGATCGAACGAGACACGACGAGGCACCACACTACACGAACGAGTTGGGCACGACTTGAATCGTGACTTTGTCGTTCTTGGCACACTCGACGGCAGGGGCTGGCTCCCCCACAATGCGGACTTTCAGCAGCGACAGAAGCAGCACCGCGCCGAAGAAGACGGCGTGGCTAAACACAATGCCAAACCACTTGAGCGGGGCATACGGCTTTGTGACGTCGAGAAGGTCGTACGGCCATTTGTCGTTTAATCCAGTGGCCATCGTAATCCACGTCACGGAGCCGTACAGAGCCGGCCACATGATGACAAACTTCATGTTGTTGCGTTGGACAAGGTGTTCGTTGAATGCAAACTCGATCAGCAACAGGATGAGGTTCACCCCGTGAACCACATAAGTTGTCCACGGTACAATAGCTGTAGGCTTGTACAGCACGAACCAGTACACACTGACGACGACAGCGCACGATGTAAATGCCACGTCAAACGTGGCGTTGAGCCACCCGTTCGCGTGCACGGGCTTGGGCTGGAACCAAATTTGGATTTGGTACACGATGGCCCACCCGACGTAAATTGTTTGGATCGTGAAATTCCAGTACGTGTAGTAAAAGAGGTCGTCCAAGTTAGTTTGAGCCATGCGGATCAAGAACACAACCAAGAAGAACGAAAATATGGCGATGCGGAAGACCAGCAAGGGGATGTTCTTGGGGACCTGGGGCACTTGGACGCGGTACGGCTCGCGAGGAATCGTAAAGAGGCGGTAGGCTGACACCCCGAACCCCGTCGCCAGCATCACCGCGATCACAATCGATTGCCACACAACGAGCTCCACCATCGTCGCTGGCGTCGATCCAGTTGGAAAGTGCGCAGTGTGGGCCGCCGCGACGTGCAGCAAACGATTCCGCTATTATTCCCTTGCGAAAGATCCAAACATTTTGATTGGTCGTGTGTATTGTTAGAATATTTTGATTGGCTATCAGGCCCATTCGAAATTTTCTCCACCAATCCCATCGCGCTCGAAACATGATCGTGACGATCGCACAACCTCCACAGAAAAAAGAGGTTGCGGCGGCAGGCGCTCAGACATCAGCGCGCTTTGGCTTTGGCTGGATCCACTCCTGTAGGCTGCGTGCGCCGTCAAACACAAAGCGACGATGCACGGAACGATGGATACCTGTGTCGACCCGTCCCAATGTTCCAACTCGACGACGTTCGACTGCCATTTCGTTGGATTCGCACGTCGTCGTCCTCTGACCACCAAAACGCCCTCGACACGAAACGCACTGGACACTTTCCACACACTCGGGGAATAAGGGGAACCCGTTGCTTGGAGAGTTTGCCGTCGCATCGGAGCGTCCCCTCGGCACTGTTTGGATTCGTCTCGTCGGTCTCTGACATCGCTTTTCAGTTCAAGAGCTCGTGAGCGACTGCAGCAATACGCGAGGCAAAGGGAGTGTGCTGTACATGCTGAGATCTGCGACGACTCCTCGTCAGTCCATCGTTCGCGGCAGCAGGACGTGTAGTCTGTTCCTGACAACGCGAGAAATACTCGGTGAGCAATCTTCAAGTGTGAGAATCCGAGTGACAGGAACACTTTTTGGAGCTGCCTTTGCATGAGACATAGTAGAGTGGGCGGTTTTGAATGGATGAGGAGGATGTATGCATATGCTGGACGGAGCGGCGAGACTGGGTGGCGGTGATTGGTGCCACGACTTAGCCGTTGGTTGGAAATCATGCTCAACCGAAGTAGGATCGCCTGGTAACGTCGCTGCACCAGGGAAAGTCATCGAGCCATCCGTTGAATTGGGGCATGCCGGGCGACCCCCTCCTGTGGAAAGAGATCGTGTGTGGCCTGTTGCTGGGCATTGTCGGCGTCGTCTGTCTGTACCGCATTGCCACCAGCCCGCTACCCCGTCCCCACGCCATGCCAGTCGAGTTCAATGACAAGAACGCGGTGCTTCTAGGTTTCCGAGTTGCGAGCTTTGCTTTTTTCCTCGCCGTGTGGATCATCCAAATGGACAAGACCACCTGGTTTGACTTTGTCTATTACACGTACTGGAACTTCACCCTCCAGACACTCTATTTCGGAGCTGCCGCTGTTGACCAAGCGCGCCGGTGGGCACATCGCGGCGACGCCAACCGACCCCTCAACGCGTTATTCGACGTGATCTTTTCGACAGTGTTTGTCGTCGCGCTTGTGTTTTGGATCTTCCTCTTCAACTCGGACAAATCGACCACGTGGACGACGTACGTCGTGCACCTCGTCAACGTGATTGTCCTCGTGGTCGAATTTACCTTTAACGAGCATCTCGTCCAGCGCACGAGCTTCAAGTACGTCATGCTGTGGCCAACGATCTTTGCCAGCATCGCGTGGATCGCCCATGTGTCGTACACTCGAGGGTTTTGGCCATATGCTATCATGAGTCTGGACAATGCGTTCGCGCCCCTGATTTGGCTCGGAATTGGCTCTGCCCACGTTGTTTCTTTTGGCTTTGTGCTGCTGTTGTCGCGCATGAAAGAGAGGTGGATCGCCCCACCGCCCTCGAGTCGACTCGATGTTTTCGAAGGCCAAAGGGCTCAAGGACACTCCCACGACTCGGAAGCAATCCACATCACTTGACTTGAT